>NC_055967.1:26301130-26308630 GCF_018492685.1 Alosa sapidissima
GGAGGAGGAGGAGGAGGAGGAGGAGGACGATCACTTGAGGACAATGGCTGAGGTTTAGTGAGAGGACACTCTGGAGAGGCACTGCAGATTACGGGCATCGAGTGGTGAGGCGCTAAGTGGCTGTTTCAGGGGCAGCGGAAAGTGTTTACAAGGACATGAATTTATTTAGAAAAACTGCATGAGGGAGAGGTTTGTAGTGAAAGTGGCAATGGAGATTATGTGTGTGTGTGTGTGTGTGTGTGTGTGTGTGTGTGTGTGTGTGTGTGTGTGTGTTTCTGTGTGTGCGTCCAAATTGAGAGTTGGTGTACTATGTCTGCCAATTTTCCCATTCTCCCAACTCTCCATCACACTCAGTCTCTCTCTCTCTAAGTCTCCCATTTTCAAACACACACACACACACACACACACACACAAAACATACATATCAGCAACAGCATCCTGGTTTCCCACCACATATGCAAACACAGCAGCACGCACGCACACACACACACACACACACACGCACACACACACACAGTCCCTTCCTGGTGGAGCCCCAAACCCAGTTGTTGTAGCTGTAGACAATACTGGGCTCTGGCCACCAACACCAGCGCTGGCGGTTCCTCTCAGCGCCTGTCAACACCCGCATCAGCCCAATGAGCCCGCTTATTGCTCACGTCCACTCAAGCAAAACAAGTGCAGACTAAGGATAACAGGCACATTAGAGATGAAAAATAAACTTGCCCGCCATCCTTTTCAAAGGGGGGGGGGGGAGTCATAACTCAGTGTCAGACATGACATGGAGAATGGCTCGAGTTCATTAACCTCGCAGGAGTGCGCCACAGGCTGACACATGACACATGACTAATGAGAGAACGAGAACACAGAGCACCTGCAGGCTCCAGACAGACATCGGGGCTGTAAGGTATTTTCTTATCAGTTGACAAAGGCTGAATGTGTGTATGTGTGTGTGTGTGTGTGTGTGTGTGTGTGTGTGTGTGTGTGTGTGTGTGTGTGTGTATGTGCTCGCGCTTCCATGCTTGTGTGGTCCATCGATGAAAATCTGCCCTGTCACAGCACACTAGCTTAAACATACAAACCCTGAAGTAGCTACAAGCAACATTCCTCAGCAGCACACAAACAAACGATCAGAGCGCGCACCGGTACCTTCCTCACCTCAGCTCACATTCAGTGGACAACAGCACAGACGGCGACCCCCTCCACACACGTTCCACCCATGGGCAGTGGGCATTCAGTCCGCCCACAGACACTGGCGAACAACCCCTCGGCCTCCCGCTGGTCTTTTTCCGTCCGTTTGGAGACAGGGAGGGTAGATGGAGCAAACACTCGGACAGACCCAGTGTGTGTCCTCTCAGTTTGCCCCCCCCCCCCAAACTGTCCCTAAAAAAAAAAAAGCTCTGACGAAGCTTCTGGCTGCCAGTGACCTCTCTGTTCCCAACTTGCGACCGACTCCTTCGCGCCGCCACACAACAGAACCTCCACACATCCCCTTCCAAACAATCCCTCTTTTCACAACAACCCCCTCCCTCCTTCCCTCCCTCCCTCTCCAGGGACTGGGGCTGCCCAGAGGAGAGGAGTTGAGAGGAGGACAGGAGAGGAGGGTGGAGGGAAGAGGAGAGGCGAGGAGGAGATGAGAAGAGAAGGGAGGAGGAAAGGAGGAGTGGGGAAGAGTGTAGAGGAGGACAGGAGAGGAGGAGGAAATGACAAATAGGGTTGAGAGAGGACGAGTGTGTTTGGGCAGCTGAGTGGGCCAGAGGTAGAGAGAGACGCTTTTGGGAGGATCTCACCCCAGGCCTCCCTGCTCAAAAGAAAGCGAACTGGGCACACAGCTCGCACTCCAAAACACAAACACGTCCCTCAAAGGTGCGGTCACTGAGGGCAGTTTACACTCCAGAACACAAACACGTCCCTCAAAGGTGCTGTCACTGAGGGCAACTCGCACTCCAGAACACAAACACAATCTCACAAAGGTGTTGTCCATAAGGGCCGGAGGCCTCCGGGCTTTCAGGACGCTGAACAGCCACTCTGAAGACCCACCTGCCGCTGCAGTGGGTCAAACTGGGCAGTTGCTTGTTACTACTAATTACAATTCCACCAGATCATCCAGATCATCCAGAGACTCTGTTGAGCTCTAGAAGCTTAAGCAGACATTTAGGTCTTTCAGATATAACCTCCGGAGTATATGCGGAGGTTTGTCAAACGTATGACCTATGTGTGAACGACATAAAAAAAAAAAATGTTTATGACACCAGTTTGGAACTCACTTTACATCCACACACAGTGTAGTTCATTCATTTTTAGTGCTGAGCTCAGGACAGATCTCCCTGTAATGAGAAGATGTGTCCGCGGCAAAGTAGCGAGGAGCGAGGAATCAGCACGGTGACGGCAATCAGCACATAGGATGACTCAGGGCAATAGGCACATAGCATGACTCAGGGTAACAAGCACATAGCATGACTCAGGGTAATAAGCACATAGCATGACTCAGGGTAATAAGCACATAGCATGACTCAGGGTAATAAGCACATAGCATGACTCAGGGTAATAAGCACATAGCATGACTCAGGGTAATAAGCACATAGCATGTAAAAAAAAAAGACCGGGCAGAGAGGTTCCACTGACTCATCTCATCTGCCACGCCAACATGGGTTAAATGGGAGGAGAGTTTGGGAAAGAGGTTGCTGGTGTCACTGTGTGTTTGTTTAGCGACAGAGAGACCTAGGGGTCAAGCCACAGGGTCAAACACTGTGCTGCACACAAAACACAACACACAAACATACACAGGAACACACACACACACACAACTCCCCCATTTCTACTTGTCTGGGGTGCCAGATTAGTGGCGAACCCCAGAGAGGTGAAGCGAAGGATCAGTGGGATCACTCCCGGCCAGGAAATTGGGCAGCCTTTGTGTGTGTGTGTGTGTGTGTGTGTGTGTGTGTGTGTGTGTGTGTGTATTTGTGTGTGTGTGTGTGTGTGTGTGTGTGTTTCAGGGGGATGTTGTGCATGGGTGTTGTTTAAAACTAGTGAAGGGTAATGAACTATGGCTGAGTGCACACACACACACAGAAAGAGAGAGAGAGAGAAAGAGAGAGAGAGAGAGCTCATGCAAACACACACACAGACAGACACACACACACACACACAACACACACACACAGTCCACTCTGCTGTTTGCTCTGGATAGCAATCAGTTAGTTCTGCTTGAGTTCTGCTTGATTAGTGGTCTCTACAGAAACACAGCCACTCTGAGAACCAGCCTGGGAATAAAGCTTACTTTCACACAACTGTCTTAAACCCTCTCCACTACTAATGGTATGCTCTAACACAAATACAAACTACCCAAATATCTCATTAAAGATTTTACAGTCACTACCAGAGTAGACCAAAAGTGACTGTTTTCCATTTCAAACATACCCAGGAATAGTGTTAAATCCCTTGGTAGGGGATTTCCCACAGTCGCCAATGGACAACCAAGCCTATTTCACATTACACAGCATTGTACTGAAGTAACGTCACAACGTCTGATGCATTCACAACACTGCAACTGAACCAGACTAAGGCAAAGTGAGTGTAAGTTTCTAAAAATGGCCGAAAGGATATTAATGAATTCTGTGCACAAACAAAGCTGCGGCCACTGATTAAGAGCTCGCTGGCCATCAGTCAACCGGTCAGTCAGTCAGTCAGTGTAGCTGTCTGAGGCCTCGTAATCAGTCTGTCAGTCAGGGCAGGAAGAGTGTAAGGTTCTCGGCGAAACGCTGTCTGGCTGTGGCAAAGGGCAGCTCCAGCTCACCGACCTGCTGACACGCTCTGTGAGACTGGACTGGAGACAAAAGCTCTCAGACTGAGTTTGTTTACTGTGTGCCATCTCACTGAGTATACACACACACACACACACACACACACACACACACACACACACACACACACACACACACACACTAATACTTACACTTAAACACAATCCCATAATCATCCATTAGCGCACAGCTCTATATGTTTACCACAGGCACCACACTCTGTCATTCATTAAAGCGCTGTAACTAAGAGTCCTCCCACTAAACCAGAAAAGAAAAAAAAGTTTCAACACACTCACTTAACCGAAATGAATCTCAAAGGCATACTTTGACAAACACACCACAAAAACTTTTCACACACGCTGACAATCCTCATCATGCACTAACTGCCCCCTCGCGCACACACACACACACACACACACACACACACACACACACACACACACACGCGCGCGCGCACAAGACAAAACCCAAACAAAGCCCCACGTGGCAGAGGGCTCTGTCTCATCCTCCGCTCCGGTGGTGAAACAAAAGACGGCCCCAGTGTGGGGAAGTACCTCAGCTGGCCCAACGTCTTGGCTCGTCCCTGGACAGTGGCGCGGTAGCCGCCGGAGACAGCCTGAGGGAAGCCGGTGAAGCTGCTCTGGCTGCTAGGGAGCTTCATGTGTGCTTGCGGCACGCCACTCCTCTCCAGTCCAGTCTGCACTGGCCCTCCCCAAGCGTCTTTGAGGGGCTGAGTGTGAGTGTGTGTGTGTGTGTGTGTGTGTGTGTGTGTGTGTGTGTGTGTGGCTGCTCTGAGTTGGAGCGCGAGGGAGTGACTGAGAGTGTGTGAGAGAGTAAGAGAAAGAGAGAGAGAGAGAGAGAGTGAGAGAGAGAGAGAGAGAGCTCAGCTCAGCTCAAGTCAGCTCAGCGGCCACCGCTCTCAACTCCACGGCAACAACCAACCACGCTGCTGAGGGGGAGCGGCCTCACGCCTCTTGCCGCTCCCACCACCACCACCAACCACCGCTGCTGCTGCTGCTGTTCCCGCTGCTCTCGCTGCTCCTGCTGGCTCAGAACAGCCGTAACCTGATCCAGGATCAGAGAGGAAGCGCACAGGCTGCTGTAGAGGCGGGACAGACATGCCGGCGAGCAGGCTGATCCCAGCGCAGTGTTGGGGGGGACAGCGGAGGCGGGGGGGGGGGGGGGGGGTGGTTGGAGGTGGCAGGCATTTCACAAACACACATCAGTCAGTGGGGCGGGGAGCTGGGCCGGGGCCACTTGGCGACGGAGAGCGCCACAGGCAACGCAGGTCGGAGCACGCAGAGCTGGAGAAGGTGGGAGCTGATGGAGGAGAGTGTGTGTAGAAGAGAGAGGAAGGAGGCAGCTAGTGGCTGCTGCTGCTGCTGCTGCTGGGATGAAACTATGTGCTGCTACTTTTGGGAGCTCTTCCACAGTTTGCTTCTGAAATAAGAATGTTGCCAATTTCAAGGACACTGGGCTGGATACACAGACATTTTTTGTGTGTGTGTGTGTGTGTGTGTGTCACAACTACAGAGTCTAAGAGCATTCCACACGATACAACACAACTACTAGCCCTTCAACAGAAGGAAAACACACTTGAGAGTATTTTTGGGATCACTAAAAAGATTCCACACACTTCAACAGAAAAAAAAATAATTTGTTCAAAAGTAACTTAAAAAATCAGAAGGAACAAGATACAGCCATTTACCAGGCATCTCACACTGCTTTGTGCACAGAACACTATGTCAAGTCAGAAACAAACCACTTGGAAAATATGAGGAAAGAACAAAATTGCCTCTGAACAAAAACAATCCCACAAAACTATGCACATTTAACGTATGGCTCTTTGCTTATATAGAAACAAAACTATGCACATTTAACGTATGGCTCTTTGCTTATATATAGAAAAGGCGTGAGGGTTTCTGGAGGAGTTCATAAAACAGACAGCGCCTCGGCTATGTACATAATGGCCCTGTAGAGGAGAGAAAGAGAGAGAGGGGGGGAAAAAGAGAGAAGAAGAGAGGATGAGAGAGACAAAAAGAGGGAGGAAGAGAAAGCGAGAGAAGAGGAGAGAGATAGAGGGAGAAAGAGAAAGAGAGAGAAAAGGAGAGAAAGAAAGAGAGAAAGGAGAGAGAGAGAGAGAGAAAGAAAGGAGAGGGAAAGAGAGAGAGAAAGGATAGGAAGAGAAAGAGAGAGAGAGAGCGAAGGAGAGAGAGCAGAGGAGACTGTGCATTCCAGTGCGCTCACTCGCCCAAACCTCCGCAGTGAGCCATGGGTAATGACATGGGCTGCCTGCGAGCGCGGAGGCCGGTCCAGGAACGGCAAGCGCTAGAACGAGTGCTCCGCAGCAGCACGCACGCATGTGGACGGCACTGACGCACACAGGGGGCCTCACAGGGAACCGTACAGAAATAAGACTGACCAGTCTCGCTCTGTGTGAGGTGTGAGGTGTCTGCAAGACTGACAGCTGTTTCAGACGGCTGGGCTACTGTTACTCCATTTTTAATAACTGTTCTAGTGAGTAGTACTAGTATGTGTGCTTGTGGGGAGTACAAATACCAAACACCGCAAGCCAATCACACTACAGCTTTTTGTTTGCATGCAGAGTGCCAAACGGGAGTTGTTGAGGGATGCATTGTAGCTTGAATGTTATTCCTGTTCTTGTAAGCTGCTTTGGATAAGAACCATCTGCTGAATGAATACAAGTCAACGTAAATGTAATGATAAGGAGTAGACCCATTATCTATTATTCCTATTGTAGATGAAAATACTGCCTCTCTCCACACACACACACACACACACACACACACACACACACACACACATAAATTATACAGGCTACACAGAACTTTCCAAGTTGCCACGGCAGATGGGGAAGGCGAAAGGATTCTGATCTGCATTTCTGTTTCCCAAAACTGCTTTCATCTCCCACAAGACAGACGCAGAGAGCCGCCACTGAGGAAGAGAAAATCGGAAACAACTTGGAGATAAAACAACAATTCTCTCTTTTTTTAAAAAAAAAAAAGAAGAAAGACAAAGAAAGAAAAGAAAAAAAAGTCTCTCCAGATTCTGCAGACCTTGGCATGTGGTCACTCTCTCTGCCGCCTTGAGCAGACCCAGCCTGAGGAGAGCGCTGCTTTCCAGAGATGAGAGATGTGCTACTTCAGTTAGCCCCCCTGCCAACCATACCACCACCCCCTCACTCCCTTGCTTTCTCTCTCTCCGCCCCCACTCTCTCTCCTCTCTCACTCTCTCTCTCTCTCCCTAACCCCCTCCCTCCTTCTTTTTCCCTCCCTCTCTCTCACCCCCTATCCCCCCTCTCTCTCACCCCCTATCCCCCCCCCTCTCTCTCACCCCCTATCCCCCCACTCTCTCTCACCCCCTATCCCCCCACTCTCTCTCACCCCCTATCCCCCCACTCTCTCTCCTCTCTCTCTCTCTCTCTCTCTCTCTCTCTCTCTCTCTCTCTCTCTGTACTTCTTCCTTCCTCCTCCTCCTCCTCCAGTTCTTCCTTTCTTCAGTGGGTCATTTGCATGTGAATTAGCTGTTGGGTGTGATTCCTCTCCTGTGTCATTAAGCCCATTGTCTGAGACACTCAATTACCACAATTTGGTGTGTGAGACACTTCCAGCCTCAGTAGCTGCAGCATTGTGCTCCTCAAGGGCTTTAACACCGGGGTCTCAAAACAGCACGATTCGGA
>NC_055967.1:26313630-26316130 GCF_018492685.1 Alosa sapidissima
CTTCCCTGTTTGTTCCTTGGCTTGAATAAAATGAGCATTGTTTCTCCTGTGGGTTCCTCCCGCATGACCATTAGTTTGTTCCCCTCTGTTAAATCTGTTCCAGGAGTCGGGAGGTGTGTGTGTGTGTGTGTGTGTTTGGGGGGGTGGGGGTGTGTGGGTGGGTTGGGGGTTTAGGACAGTGGGTGGCCAAGAAGGGTCTGTGTTTTATGCTAATGTACTTAATACGTGGCCATGCCTCAACATGCTAATTTATTCATGAGCAGTCTTATTTCATGAAGCCTATACTGTATCTTATGCATTTTACACAAACCCAAACTGTCTTTCTTTTTTCCTCTGCAAACCATCTGCAAACTCCTCTCTCGCCTCTTTATGAAAGAAAATCTACACAATGAAGAACACAGTGAAATAAGAAAGCGAGTGTTGTGCTCATTTTCACTGAACAACAGCAAAACAATATCCACGTTTATGCTCGGACCCTGCAAACAAACTCCCAGCTTGCACCAGGGCTGCTCAATAATAGATAAGACCACCCATAACTGGATTGGGGCAAAGCAGCTGTGCGCACCACGCTGAAGTGAAAGTGGCTCCTTGTGTGCGCCACTTATGTGTTCACAGCTGGAGCGGCACACACCACAGCACCGGGCAATAAGCTGGAACAGCACACAGCAATAAGCTGAAACGGCGCACACCACAGCACCGGGCAATGGGTTCTGTGCACTAGCTTATTTGAAGTCGGCAAACCAGTTTCCTGTTTGTTTCACATGGCTGTCAACAAGCACCTGGATATGCTTTAGTTGTACCAAAACGTAAGAAATACAATGTACGCGTCTTTGTCTTAATGTCCATGGGCGGAATTAAAGAGCACTGCTGTGTGCCACTCACACTCAGCTTCAAGTCGTTATAAAAAGCGATTTTAGCTTCTGCCTTTTTCCTAAAAACGCCAGTCTACGTGCAGTGACTGCACAAAATAAGGAGGGAAGGATTTTCGGTGAGCACACGTTTTGGTAGGCTACAACCAAAGCACTACTCTTCAGGTGCTTGTTGACAGCGATATCAGCGAACAGGAAACTGGTTTGCCGACTTCAAGTAAGCTAGTGCACAGAGCCCATACGACGGGTCTCAGCGGCTGAGAGGCATCTCCACCTCCCCCACCCCCCCCAGGGGTCCCACTACTGCTGAGGCTCTCACAGGGTTGCACAGAAAGAGAGAGAGACTCACTCACAGAGCTGCTTCCTCCGAAAAGACAAAGAACAAAAACACAAGCAGGGGAAGAAAGAGAGGAGGAAAGAAGGGAAGACAATGAGCAAAGCCTTCAATTAGACATCGCCTGTGGCACGGGGAGAGAGAGAGAGAGGGTGTGTGTGTGTGTGTAAAAGAGAAAGAGAGAGATAGAGATAGAGAGAGGGAGACAAGAGTGTGTGTATCAGTGTTTCCCTCTAAGTCTGTGCATGTGCATGTGTGTGTGTGTGTGTGTGTGTAAAAGAGAAATAGAGAGATAGAGATAGAGAGAGGGAGACAAGAGTGTGTGTATCAGTGTTTCCCTCTAAGGGCCTGTCCACACGGAGACGCTTTTTAGGTTAAACGCAGAGGTTTTGCTTCATCTTGGCCGAGCGTCCAAACGAATCCTGTAAACGCACTGCCCGAAACCGCACTTTTCTGAAACCTGGTCCCAGAGTGGAGAAGTCTGAAACCGTAGCCCGTTTGAGTTCGTTTAGACAGCGAAACCGCACATCCTGCTTGCGTATCGATGATGTCATCCCCACACCTCAGCTGCCCTGGACTTGCACTTATAGTATTGCCTAACAATACTAGTTTTCATACATGAAATGACCTACGATTACACTCCGTTAAGATAAATATCACAACTGATGCCGCGCAGCGCCGACAGCTTATGACTTGGTGGACTGAACACTGTTTTTCCCGGTGTTTTTTTAATGCATTCTAGCTACCGTCAGTGACGCGAGAGAACTTAAGTTATTAGGAAAGTGCGGTGTAAGTTTAGGCTACATTAATTTGTGCGTAGTGCCAGTGTCATTCATTTATTTTACATGTCTTACAACATATATACATGCATTCACAGTCGAGTGAAATCAGATATAAGCATACAAAGACGCTTAGAACTCACGTTAAGCCGATGGTAGCACACTGAATGCGAATGCACGATTTGATGCAGGCAAAAGTATTGACTGTTACTAACGAAGGTTTTATAGCAATATTATAAATGTGGCGACAGAATAGCCTAGAACTTGGGTAATGTTAAGCCTTGCGTTTAGTAGCCTAATTGCGGTTATAGCCAAAAATAATGTGAATCACGGACTATCCTACAACCAAAGAAAGTAAAGGTGATTAGTAGGCCTACCTGCGTTAGCCAAATAAAGGACGGGACTGCACCCTTCACAAACCGTAAAATAAAGTTTATTAGTTTTACAGTTGGCTACAGTTGACAGTTCACCATCAGTCCACACAAACAATTCTGGTTTCCTTCATTCCTTGCACTAGA
>NC_055967.1:26318630-26323630 GCF_018492685.1 Alosa sapidissima
AGAGAACAGGAGTGTGTGTGTGTGTGTGTTCATGTGTGTGTGTGTGTGTGTGTGTGGGGGGGGGGGGGGGGGGGGGTGGTAATAGTCTGAGGACTATAAGCTCTGCTATGGGATGGCTGGAGGGGTGGTGAGAAAGGGGGGAGGGGAAAGAGAGTGTTTGTGAAGATATTCAAAGGCTCTCAAATGACAAGCAATTTCCTCAGTGGATAAAGCACCCTGTGGGCCAATTAAGTCTCAATTGACGCTAAATGACCTCAATCAACTGGTTCTCTCTCTAAAATAATCACTTTCTATTTTTGCCTGTGTCATTTTTCATAACTGCTGAAGAATACATACCTGGCACCTCATTCATAACAATTCAACACAACACACAGCCCACGTGATTGGCTATATAGCCATACATTCCAACACATGTGCAGTGCACCCACACACATGCTCGCCTCATTTCCTGCGAAGACCAGTATGAGACTGGGTCAACGCTCATGTGGGCAGGTGTGGACGGTGAGTCGGCGGTTAACCAGCAGTTTGGTTGCTGTGTAACCAGCCACGCAGGTTAACTCAGCGGGGGAGGAGGAGGGTGGGGGAGGGGTGAAAGGTGAAAGGTTAGAGGTGTGTACACTGTAGGAGTGGAGGGAGCAGCAACACCCAGGTGACAAGCACCAGCAAAAGCAAATTATGATTTATGATTAACTGACATTCGTTTCTTGTTTGCAAAGCCAGCACAACAGGCTGGAGGGCACTGGCTTAGGTGATATTGACAACTGACAACGGTTAAGCAGCTTCTTCTCTCAACCAATGCCCTGAAAGAGCATATATCCCTTTATGGAGTTCTCCGTTTTCAGTTGTGTTGTGTTAGTTCAGTTCAGTTCTGTTGCTTTCACTTTGACATTTCCTGTAACTAAAATGCACAGTATTGATTTGACTTCGTAAGTGGTGGTCTGACTCATTCAATACAACAGACTACTGAACATTGAATTAACCCTGTGTATGAAATGTGCTATACAAATAAACTTGCTTTGCCAGGAGGAATAGATGTAGAGGTGAAACCCCCAGCCTCCTGCAAGTGGGATGGCCACTACCACAAGTTACTGAACAACATGGGCCGGTGAGCATTAACCCAATGGATGACCAAGCAAGTTGGATGTAGGCTGTGTATGTTTGCTCTGTGTACGTTTGCTCTGGCCTTACAAACGCCTTTGCTGCTGGTTCTTGTCCTTCAGTTCAAAAGTGCAATTGCTGTGATCACATTAGTTTTGCTTTTCAAGCTTCTTGTGTGGGTTCAAAGTGACAGAATCGCCTTGGTATTTGATTGCCATGCATACAAGTGAATAGTCATAATGATGTTGCCTGTTTAGACATGACTGGAAGGAAAACAGGAGAGAAGGAAAAACAACAAACAGCTCTCTCTCTCTCTCTCTCTGTCTCTTTCTCTGTCTCTCTCTCTCTTGCTGCGACGACTGCCCACAGACATACTGCAGCCTGTCCAAAAGAGGCGGCTCGTGCTGCGCCACGACGACTTACTGATTACTCTGATTGTCTCTTCCTACAATTTTGTGTTTGAACCTGACTGACTGAAAAAAACAACAACAACCCAAAAAGCTTCTGTGGTCACGGTTCTGGGCAACAACAAAGCGAGAGATACAAGACAGATTGGTAACGTTCATGGCACAAGAACAGAGCATGAGAAGCACATTATCCAGCAAGAGAGAGAGAGACACAAGAGACACAAGCGACAAAACCAGAGATGGATAGCAAACCGAGAAACGAAACAAAGGCAAGGCCTTTCTCATAGGATCGAGAGGCCAGGCCATCTCCTCAGGGACAGCCATAAAAATAGGGCTCACTTTAATATGCGCTTGCTTTAAGCCCTGCAAGTCTCTCCTCCGCCCCAAAAACGCATCCCGTGCCTGAGACCCGAGCAGGAATATTTCCCATGACCCTTCGACTCTACAGCGCTCTCCAACCGCACGCAAAGTACATACACCCAAACCACCACTCACAGTCAAACTGGCATGAATACCTCTATGGTATTCTCCCTACAGGCTCATTTTTCCTTTGAGATACAAAAAACAAAGCAAAGCACTCAGAGGCTTCGAACTGCATCTATCTGTTCAACGTCAGCACCCGAATTAGAAAACAAACCAAAAGAATGTCTGAACACAAAAATGAAATGTACAGCAGGGCATACTGTTTGATTTATGTGGAGGCCTAGCAGGGTCCCCTTGGTGGTGTTCCCATGCCAGCTGGTCCAGTCTCACTCAGGAGGCTCTGACCCTGTATGCTGGTCAGACCCACCACTCACGGGACTTAAATGGATGTCAACACAGCCAACGACCACAAGGTCATGCAGGACACAAGGCATCGTTTTTCTTCTTCCTCCTCTTTTTCTTTTTTCGTGCCGCGGCCACCACAAACCGTCCAAGCCATGAGTGGAGGAGGAACCAGCTGGGACAGCTGCTCGCACCGGCACGGCTGGACCTGACCTGGCCCTGATCTGGCGCAGGCCTGGGCCAGATGCACTTCCTCAAGGAGTATGCGGCTCTCCCCTGAGGGGAGGGAGGATGGAGGGGGGTTGCTGTCCTATGCTATGCTATGCTGTGCTGTGCTGTGCTGTGCTATGCTATGCTATGCTATGCTATGCTATACTATGCTATGCTGTGCTATGCTATGCTATGCTGTGCTATGCTATGCTATGCTGTGCTATGCTATGCTGTGCTGTGCTGTGCTGTGCTGTGCTGTGCTGTGCTGTGCTGTGCTGTGCTATGCTATGCTGTGCTTTGTTGGCTGGGCTCCCAGCCCTGAGAGACGCGCTGAGAGGAACGCTCGGCTCGACAAACAGGGCCGTTACGGGCCGGCGTGATTATAGGGCTCGAGGCCTGCGGCTGGCCGCTCATGGCACAGACTGGGGATTCTCCACAGGGGCGTGTGGAGCTGCAGCTCTGATTAGAGGCACGCCACAGCAGGGGTCAAAGACACGCTGCGAACCACTCCGCCTGGAGCAGGTACGCGGTCCGGAGACATGTTTTTATTCCGCTATAAAAACATTGCTGATATGTTCTGTTATTTAAACCATAATAAAATGCTATTCAGAGCACTTCTTGAAAATATGTATTTCAGCGGTCAACTCCACTGTGGTGACACCAGTAGAGCCAAACTAGCATGCCAGTGAGGAAACACTGCCACCTAGAGGCATTTCAAAAACAATGCTGAAGAAAAATCTCCTTTAATCAGTCTAAATATCCAAGTAAAGGGAATTATCTCAAACTATAAAATCAAGCTGGGTTTTTTGTTGTCAAAACCTATATATCACAGATGATGAGAAGCAAAAAAAAAATCCTTCCACTTGAACATAATTTGAGAGAAGGGTGAAGACAACCCGTAATTATTGTTAGTGCTCTCACTTTCTCAATCATCTCCGCAATTATACATCCAGCTGGAATACAAGACCAACTCAAAGCCTCTCAATGGCAACTCCAGGAAACTCAAAGCCTTCCCCAGACTTCACTGGACCCAGTGTAGCCGTTAGTAATTACACAGTCTGCTAGCGATCTGTAGGTGCTGTTTAGGGCCCAGGCAGAGTGTGTGAGGGAGCGCTTTCTCACCCGCTGGTGCTGATGGTGTCGATCCGGCTCACAGGTTTGCTCAGGATGTCACCGTCACTCATGTAGCCAGCTGTCTCCACGGCGAAGGCGTCCAGTTCCTCCTCGGCCATGTCCGGCAGGTGCGGGTTGCCGCCGGCGACGGTGGTGCTGGTCTGTCGGTGGTGGAGCTGATAGCGGCCACTGTTTCCGCCGCCGCCGCTAAATCGCGTGGCGTTGCCACCGGTACGTGGGCCGATGGAGGGGGCGTCGCCCGCTTGCAGCCGGGGACTGGACGAGCCCTGTCGCCATGGCAGCGCGGAGGCAGGCCGGCTGCCCAGCACGCCACCTCGCCCGCTGACCTCTGTGGTCACGCTGCTGTCAAAGGTCGTCTCCAGGGTGCTGGGGCAGAGAGGGGTGTGAGTCTCAACAGCGACAGTGCAAACACAGAGCTCATATGGAGAGGGGGGCTTTCACTCTGAAGTACCCTGAGAAGGGCATCCCCATGCTGGATTGAACCTGTCAATCACTTGCTATGGTACCTTAGGTGGTCATGGCTCAAAAGGCCTTCAAAAATCACCCAGGGAGAACATATACAGAAAAGCAAACACACAAACAGTCACACAGTCACACCCCAATACATAGATATACCATGTGTATATCTCTATTTTTGTGTGTGTTGTTTAAATTCAATTCATTGTCATTCTCCAGTAGACATTGTAAATAAATGGGCCAGGCAAATGCTTCTTATTGACCTCAGTAGAAATGAGATGATCTTTTAATGAGGCTGTTGAAAACGTGTGTTGGGGGAGGGCTAGGATAAGCGCTTGGACTAGGCCCCCCCCTCTGAGACAATTTCACGGCCAGCGTTCCAAGGCTAACCCATCAAACTCATCCCGTCAAAGACAAAACCCGCTGACCAGCCCCCTCGCCCCCCCCCAGGGCGTCTGCCTGCCAATCACCCAAACAACCTGTGAAGCCCCCATCCTGCGTTTCTCTTGTTCCCAAAGGCTCAAGTTCAAGCCGTGAATGAAATGTTTCACAGGCTAGAGAACAATGGGGGCACATTTTCCCAAAAAAGCCACTTGGCTATTGCAGCCGCCCCCATAATTAATGTCATGTTGTACTCCCGCCCCAGCGGTCATTTGAAGTGTCTTTGTGAGCTGCCATGTCAGCCACGCCAAGTTACAGTACTTTGGGTTGGGTTGGGGGTGGGGGGGGGGGGGGGGGGCAGAGAAAGCCCTCTCTGTCTGTGCCCTGTGAATGACTTGCATGAAGCTTTTAAGCTTTTGAAGGATTATAACAATAGAAAAAGAGTGACCTCACTAAGATGCCCCCCCCCCCCCCTCCACACACACAGAAAGTCACAGAAACACACACACACACATAAATACACACACACACACACACACACACACACAC
>NC_055967.1:26328630-26441130 GCF_018492685.1 Alosa sapidissima
ACGCCAGACTGGAAGAGGAGGAGGTCCTGCTGTCTGGCTGCCCCTTGTGCACTGACAGCCCTGCGCTGGGCTTAGCACCGTGGCCTTTTTCCCCGTCTTTGCCACAGGAGGGCGCCACTGAGCCACGTCCCGTGTTGGCGCCTTTAGCCCCTGGCTTGGGGATGCCACTGCGGGCTAGAGACAAGCTCTCCTTCTTGGCACTGCTGCTCGCCTTGCTGCCTTTGGGGAGGGAAGAGCTCTTCTTCAGCTCGGGGGTTGAAGTGGCCGAATCCGGACACTTCAGCTCCCTGAGGTGCTGGTCAGGGGCCAAAGAGCCCTCCCTGGCCCTGGTCCTCTCCTTCTCCTTCTCTGTGTCCTTCTTCAGGGCGCTCTTCTTGGGCGTGAGGGCTCGGCTGAGCGTGCGCTGGGCAATGCCCCTCAGCGCCAGCTTGGGGCTGGTGTCAGCGCTCCGGCTGGAGGGCCTCTGGTGCTCGCCGTCCACCTCGTCCGGCTGGCTGCTGCACACGCTCCCCGGGGTCCCCGGCCGGGTGTCCGTCTCGACTGCATCCAGCTCTGGCGCCCCCTGCTGGAGCCAACCAGCGCTGCCACCACCACCACCACCACCAGTGGGGTAGGCCTTGGAGCCGCCTTTGTTGTTGAAGAGCTTGAGCTTCTCCAGCATGGACTTCTGGGCGATGACTTTGGGAGGCGCGTCCAGGGCGCCGCTGCCCGGCTGCTTGACCGAGAGCATGGGGGACGTGGAGCTGTGCTTGGCGTTCAGGGACTTGCTCCGCCACGGTTTGCCACTGCCGCCGCCACCACTGGGCTGAGGACTGGAGGTGCGGACCGGCCCGCAGTCGGCCATCGATGGAGACAGCGCAGCAACTCTCTCTGTGGAGAGAGAGAGAGAGAGAGAGAGAGAGAGAGCACAAGAGAGAGAGAGAGGGATTACACAGACAGACAGGTAGGCAGGTGGAGACAGAGAGGGAGAGGTGGAGAGAGGACAGACAGAATGAGACAGACAGACAGAGAGATCCAGCGTTAGTGCGAGGACAGGACTGGAGTGGAGAGGAGTGGAGTGGTGGTCAGTGGGGGCTGAGAGGCTGGAGCAGACAGGGATCTCTGGGAGCTTCTGGCCACGGGGCCGGTCCAGGGATTAAGGGCCTACTCCCCCCTGAGTCAGCAGTGTCTGCCTGAGATACACATCGCTACTCGCTACAGTACAGGACAGGAGAACTCCCTCCCCCTCAGCATATATACACACACACACACACACACACACACACAAATACAAACATACACACATATATATACACACACACACACACACACACACACACACACACACACACACACACACACACTCACAGTACACACACACACACACACACACACACACACACACCGCCCACACAGCAAACACACCACTGGCACCAGTTTCATATCACTGAAAGTATACCGGTGTATTCCTGGAAAGGCCACAGGCTGTGCATGTTGCAGCTGAGGAGTTGCAGCTGTAGCTGTGCAAGTTTGATTCCAGTTAAATCTGATGAGCCTTAGAGGTCTGTGATTACCCATGTCAATGTCACTACCTAAGCAATAGCACTGGCAAGTGCCAACAGTACATATCAAAAGTCTGGTCGGCCTTCTGCCCCTCTCTTGACCGGACTGCTATGGAAGATTGTGGAAGGTAGAAGATTATTTACTACAAAAAGCAAAACAAATAATGTGAAATTAAACATCTGCCATGAAACATCTTGTGCACGTATGGAATGCAGCAGTTCTAAGGGCCAATCTCAATTCTCTGTTTTACCCCTTCCCCTATCCCTTCATCTTACCCCTAGCCTTTGTCCCTCGAAACCGAGTGGCAAGACATAGGGGTGAAAATATTCCCCTTGGAAATGAGATACCACTAGCCAACCATAAGGGAGAATTGGGATGATTGAAACAATTGAATAAACGTAATTTACAGAGATCATATCACACTGAAAGCTAATATTTTGTCACTAGCAACCTGTCTTCTGTCACATAGGCTATCATTGCATTTTCAGCTCTGAATGAAACCGTTCAGGAATGTAGAACGTGCCTATGTTCGTTCGTAGCCTACCACCTGGTTCGGGTGAATGAAACAGGGATGGGGGACAAAATAAACATGCAGTTTGCTATATAAACATTCCACAACTCCTTCGATATTTTACAATAATATAAGTATATAGTATAGTATAGTATAGTAGAGTAGAGTAGAGTAAAGTATAATTTATTAATCCCGAGGGAAATTAAGGTGTCCAGTAGCATACATACATAAATACAGAATAAAAAAACCACAAAGACATTACACACATAGCTGTGGTTGTGATGAGCTTGAATTTCCCCTGGGGATCAATAAAGTATCTATATATCTATCTATCTAGAAGAAAAGAGTGGTTCATCACATGTGCCATAGCTGAGTGGTACATAGCAAAGAGCAGCTAAAAGAGTCAATAACTGGAAAAAGTGTCCAAAGTGTCCAGGTGTCTCAAAGTGTCACTATGCATAGTCCAGGAAGAAATCGGGGTGAACACACACACACACACACACACACACACACACACACACACACACACACACACAGTGGGGGTGGAGTTGGCGTATCAGCAGCAGGAAAAAAAAGTGCAGATGAGTGTGCAGGTGTGGGAAGGTTGATTATGCAGTCCAGTCACCTATGATGATCTCTTTCTGGGTGTCCTTCTGTGTGGTGTTGAACAACCGGATGGCCCGGGGGACAAAGGACCTCCAGAGCCTGTCTGTCTTGCATGGGATGGCACGGAATCTGTAGCTGAATGCGCTTCTCTGGTTGTCAAAGACTGGGTGCAGGGGGTGATTGTAATTTTCCATTATAGAGTCAAGTCTGCTCAGTGTCCTCTTCTCAGCAGTGGTAGTGAGAGCCTCCAGTTCTGTGCCAACAACAGACCCAGCTTTCCTCACCAGCCTGTCAAGGCGTCCAGCATCTCTCTTCCTGATGCTGCCTCCCCAGCATAGGAAAGCACACTGGCCATGACAGACGAGTAGAACATCTGCAGGAGTCTGTTGCATACATTGAAGGATCTCAGCTTCCTCAGAAAGTAAAGCCTGCTCTGACCATTCTTGTAGAGTGCTTGTGAGTTAGCAGACCAGTTAGCATATAGTATAGTATTTAGTATAAGTATACTCTTTGGGAAATTTGGTCTCTGCATTTATCCCAATCCGTGAATTAGTGAAACGCACAGTGAGGTGAAGCACACACTAATCCCGGCGCATTGAGTTGCCTGCAAACAGCGGCGCTCAGGGAGCAGTGAGTGGTTAGGTGCCTTGCTCAAGGGCACTACTGGTTAGTTCTTCGGACTTGCAACCGGAGGGTTGCCGGTTCGAACCCCGACCAGTAGGCACGGCTGAAGTCACTTGGCATGCAAGAACAACAGAATTGGTTACCTACAGACGTTGACACGTAATCAAGGGACAAAAAGTCGCTGTATTACGTAGCACTTATTAAGTGTTCTAATACCAGAGAGTACAGACCAACATACCGAGCACAACTATAGGAAACTATAATCAGGGTTAGGAGTAGGTTTACATGCAAGAGTTTCATGGTCTGTGTAAAAATGACGACAAAATATTATTGATAAGTTCAACTGGCTCTAAAAACAGACACTCCACTCACCTCTTTGTCAAATAAACAACCACCCACAGAAAACCAACAATATCCAAATACAACAGCAGCACACCGGTACCCAGAGTGAACACCAACTCTAAGGTGGGCTAGGTGCTATAATGGAGGTAGAATAGAGGGCTAGAGAAAATGTAACGGCCTCCACTCGAAATTTCAAATCCAAACTGCTGAAGGAAGTGAGGCAGGAGTGGGTGTGTATATACGTGTGTGTGTGTGTGTCTGTGTGTGTGTGTGTTGAGTGTGTGTTTAGCGTGTGCCTAGGCAAAGTGCCTTGCTGAGTAAATCAAACTCTAGCTGTTCTGCTGTTACCTCACACAGCTGCCTACATATCCATGGCCACCCCCCCCACACACACACACCCCTCCCCCCCACACCCACTGCTACCCTCAGCCCAGACCTCACACAACAAATAACCTCCTTTAAAAAGTTAGTGCCATGACAAAAAACATGTCAAACTGCATGATCACATTGGTTCACACAGTAAATTCACCACACACACACACACACGCACGCACACACACACACACACACACACACACACACACACACACACACACACACACACACACACACACACACAAACACACAGACATACAAACAAATAAGCATAACAAAAACAGCATTAGCGATAATGATTATCCAATTTGAGAAAAATATCTGATGTATCTTCATGGTTATCACCACTTTGAGTTCACAAATATGAGCAAAAGAAGCGCAATTTGCATTCGCAATTTTAGCATGCTGACAACATAGACTAATAAGCAAATTTGACCAGATTATACACAAGGCTGACCAACACCTGTGGTGTCCTTAGTGGCGTGAACAAGAGTATTTGGGATTGCTGGTTCTAATTACAAAGCCATACAAATGCCAATTAGCCCTAGTAACCACAGTAACTGGGTCAAATTATCAATGCACTTCAAATAAACAAGCGAGGGACACACACTCGTCTGGCTTCCTCCAATTCCAGAGACAGTAAGCAGAAGAGGACAGTTCACCGCTCACAGATAAAAACTGCAGGGAAAAACTTTCCCAAGATGTCGAGAGCAAAAAGCCCAAAAAGGCTTGGTTTAGGGCCACACAAGGCACAGCACCAGACAAGCTAACCTCCCACATGGCAACGCTTTGCCCTACCGCACATGTTACCATTTTTCTCTCAACACTTCTGTTTTTATGATGAACAATTAACATTTCTGTTAGAGACGGGAGCAGACAAACGAGGCTGGAGCGAACACACACACTAGGCCACAGAGAGCGGTCAACATCCACCGCACCATGGGGTCTCAGAAACAGCTTCTGCCACCAACATACAAGGATACAAGGATACAAGGAAGTTTATTGTCACATGCATATAGTTACTGGAAGTAAGAAATGCAGTGAAATTATGTCTGGTGTCAGCCTATTTGTGCATTAATGGGGGGGGGGTAAAAAGTGCAGTAGAAGAGGACAACATACACATGGCTCACACTCAGACTGAAGGGTGGGAGTTCAAAATGTGTTTGGCTGTAGTTCGCATGATCAATATACAGTGTGTGACACATAAATCAAAGGATTCCAATGTGGATTTGCAAGATCTCATCACTACACTGCAACAAGCAGAGCTCTTTGTAGCATGTGCTACAAATAGCTTTTATCTGTCCATGAAATTAATCTGAATAGAACTTTCAGCAATGTAGGCCTACAGTTAAATATATCATCGGGACTATTCTTATACCTGGTAGACAGTATAACAGTTTCTGTTTAAACAAGTGTTCTTTTACTTGAGAAAAATGACCTCAAGTTTATTCAGTAAAAGCTAAACAAAGGGCTGAACCAGACGACAGTATTTATGTAAACACATACACACGGGACATCTGTACAACAAACACCTCAGTGTGGTAAATAGATGACAGTGTTTATGTAAATACAAACACACTGGTCATCTGTACAACAAACACCTCCAAGTGGTCCATCAGAATGCATGAATCAGACGACTGGCGCTAGGGACGACTCTGAATCGCTCCCTCTGAGATCTAACAACACTGCGCTGAAAGAAGGACAGAAAACGCGTCTCCTTTGTGCGTGTTTAAGTGAGATGGACAGTTCAGTTCCCCCTGTTGTTCTTGCCCCGCTGCTGAAATGTATAGAAGTCCCCCTCACATGAATAAACACAAATAAAAATGGCTGTGGCGAGGCAGAGCAGCCGTGCATAGCTTAGCAGCAGAGAGGGGAAGCTAAGTAGTCTATGTTAACACAGTATCCAACAACTATACCAAAGCTTCTGCCAAATCCCATAACCATAACCAATCATAACCATAACCATAACCATAACTAGTCTACACTCTTCAGTCTTATACAGCCATAAGTGCACCGGTCTACAGCAAAAGCGTCTGCCAAATCCCATAACCATTACCATAACTATAACCATAACCATAACTAATCTACACTCTTCAGTCTTATAGCCATAAGTGCACCAGTCTACAGCTATTGTCACTTTAAGACACAACACTATAACTTGTTCAAAGGAGAGTGTATAATGCTACAGTGAGTTCACATTATTTTCAATGCGCTGTGATTTACTCAGTCACAAACTAACTTCCTGTGAATCAAATGTTGATGTGAAAACATCTACCCTAAAGCAGCTAAAGAATAACCTGCATAACGTGGGGTGATCAAAGCACAGTGACGAGATGACAGCAAACAAGCAAAGAGAGAAGCAGTGCACAGACACACCTGAGGTTGAGATCAGATGCAACCACGCAGCCATCTAGCCCATCGTCACCTACGCTGCAAATCCTCCAGCTGCAGGATCTGACCCCTGCCCTCTCTCCGCCTCGCGCCCGCAGTGCCCAGGAAAATCCCACAGCCCGAGCTGGTGGGCACGGAAGATCGATGGCAACCCCTCCCGTGCCAATCACTCTGCTGGTACCCGGGTGCACTCTATGTGTGTCTAATTAGGTCAAAAAAGTGCCAATAATCACTGCCCAGTCTACAGCGCAAGTTTGATTTGCAGAACACATACTCACCCAATGTGAGGGAAAAATCGCAAAGAGGCGCTTCTACAAATTCAAGTTAGATCCATTCTTGTAGGTTACAAGGTTCCATGTCCTACAATGGCCGTCAGCAGCTGAGAATTCTCTTGTTTTCTGTCCTCCCATCCGTTTCTCTTGCTCCCTTTCACACACAGGCAAATACACACTCAATAACCTTGCTAACTCTCTTTCTTGTTCCAAACTATTTAACTCACAAAAGCTCCCTCATTATTTCTCCCTTTCGCTACTCTTCCCTCTCTTTTTCCCTCCATCTCTCTCTTGTCATCTCTTTCTCTCTTTCTCTCCCTCTGTCTCGGCATCCCCCTCTCTCTCCCTCACTACCACAAGTACACTAATTAGAGCTAAATCAATGCCTCGTCACACAGCATACCGCAACCAGCAGACAGGGGCTACCAGTTAACCCTAACTGCACCTTATCTATCTGTCTGGCACTCTCTCTAATACAGACACACATATCCATACACAGACACACATGCACACACACACACACACACACACACACACACACACACACACACACACACACACACACACACACACACACACATAAACTGAGGTCCAAGAGGGATAATAAACTATGTACAACTGATGTTTCTCGAGCCTAACCAAAGCAAATCTCAACAAATTCCTTCAGAGGTTTTGGAAAAGCATGAGTGAAATGCAGAATCCCATTCAGCCCTGACCAGCATCCTTCACCACCACATCATAATCATAAACAACGTCTGGAGAAGTACATCGTAATCACATTACAATTATAGCGTGTCAAGTCGGGGAGACACACACGAGGCCATAATGAAGCTTTTCTTTTGCCAACAGAATGACAAATTCTAGCTGTACAACATAATAAGCAGTGCTGGTCCAAACAAACAGGTCTATTGGTAACGAATCTGTAAGCACGAGCTAGTTTTACTGAATCCAACGATAACATTCCATCAAACGCAAAGGTTTATCCACTACAGACACTGGGAGCTTACCAGCAAACTACAAATCAGCGCATGGACAGACTAATCCTATAATGTAGACCTTAACTTCCTCTCTGACATTCCAAAAAAAAAAAGATCCCCCCCCCAAACCTCTTTGCAAGAATATACTGTAAGTCTTATAAGAATAAATATAAGAATATGAGTCTTCAAAGTTCCTGTCGATAAACCACTGCATGATTTCATACCTCATAATAAATGCTGAAAGAGGCCGCTCCAAACACATGCTGCACAGATCTTGTAATTCGAGAGAATTTTAACAAGGTTACGATGAAGACGAGACATCTGCCGGGTCACATTCAGGCCTCCATGCAACCTGCCACGGTCATAACATTCCTCCTAACAAGAGTTAACGATCCAGTGCTTAGGAAGTGCGAGCTGCGCCGATCCCTGGTGGAACGCCTCTGGTCACATGCTTGTCATAGCACCTCTGTTGGTCCAGTCGGTCCCGATGACTCGCCCGCTCACAGCGTGGACACTGGACAGCTGGCCCTGCGGCCACAAACATGACTGCCCTCTGCGCTCCCCTTTGCTGCTTATGGATCATACATCCACACCGAGGTGCAGACTCACACATCAGCATGGGCACACACACAGACACACACACACACATACATGTAACACACACTCACACACATAACACACACACGCACACAAATATAACACACACACATACACACACACACTATTCACACACACACGCTATTCCTGTCTGTGCCTTTTTTAACTTGATTTGAGCCATGCTATGCATACAGATGTGTATGCGGTTCAGCATCAACCGCACTCCGATCACACATGTACTCATGTGAGTTACCGGAACACGCCAACTTTGGCAGTGGGTTACACCAGTTAGCCTATAGTTAGCTTATAGCCAAAAGGGAGCTATGGGCTACCTGGTGTAAACCACCATCAGTGAATTATGCTAAGCTAGGCTAATAGTGTAAGGTTGGGTTATTGTATGTAGAGAAGAGAAGAGTGTGTGTCCTCTTATCTAACTCTGGGGTAGACGGCTAATGAGCTAATTTCCCAAAAAGTTGGCGTGCTCCTTGAAGTTGGTACTCCAGTGTTGTGAAGTTAGACACCCCCTCACCTCTGTCATGGCTGCTGGTGGGGGTGTGGGTGCTGAGGGGGGGCCTGGCCTTGTCACAGTGATTGAAGCTCTGGCTGCGTCGGCTGCCCACTCCACTGGCTCCACGCAGCTTCCCCTCTCCAGCGCGCGCTGATAGCCCAGGCAGCCTGCAGTGAGGGGGTCGGCACAGGACGCAGGGAGAAGAGACAGGGTGAGAGAGCAAGAGAAATCAGCCTTCATCTTCATCTCGCTACCTTAGAATAATAAGGTTCTATCTGACATTTTTGTCAAAATGGAGTTATTTACATATTTTTATTCTTTGAAAGTTTCTTAAGTTCAGATGAGTTGTTTCTTAAAGTTGTGTATATATTTGGACTTTATATCAAAAAGAACTTGTTCCATTTACCATGTAACTCTATGGAATTCTAAAACTTTGAAGCTCAATATCTCAGAACTACTCAAAACGCAGATAGAACCTTATTATTCTAAGATAGTGATCTTTCTGAATCCTCATGTGACCCCAATCCCCTATTCATCTCTTCACCTATCTACTGGAATCTATGCTGTATCTGGGCTGTGACTGCAACAGGTTCGCGTCCAACTGAGTAAACAAACCACACTCATATGATCCTCTGGCAGGCCCTGTATTATGATTGACTTTTAAACCTAGGCACTGTATACCTGCAGCTACAAGCATGTAAATGGTGGGGTGGCCTTCAGTAGCTCTATTAGGCCAGCAGGGGGCAGTACAGCATTGGGGTCATTGCAATGAGCCTGACAACAATGGAGAAGCACACACACACACATGAAGGGGTACTTTGAGGTCACTGGGGAGGAGGAAAGAAAAGAGAATGGACAGAAGAGATGAAAGGGCTGACCTAGAGGTCTTTTTCTGAGCAACAGAGAGCTTGGGCCTCTTAGTCTGAGTGGAATCCTTGGATGAACGACTGAAGGAGAAAAAGAACAACAGAGAGAGAGAGAGACAGAGAGTGAGAGAGAGAGAGAGAGAGAGAGAGAGAGAGAGAGGAAAAACAGGAATGAGACGACAGAGACAGACAACAAAGAGTGCAGGTAACACAGCAACATGCACACTTGAGATTTGGTTTGAAGAAAAGTTAGGCTATGGGTGACAGAGTTCAACATTCAGAGCTAGTGGAGAAGACATGCTGTGGCTTGAAATAGAAACACAAGGACAGACGCAGAGGAAAGAGACAGGAGAATTACAGGGATGAAGAGGCTCGCCGTGGAAGTCTTAAGTGCACACTTCACTCTAACATACAGCGCATAGATTTACTTTAACATACAGCGCATAGATTTACTCTAACATACAGTGCATAGAGTTACTCTAACATACAGCGCATAGATTTACTCTAACATACAGCGCATAGATTTACTCTAACATACAGCGCATAATTTTCATAGTAACACTTCTATTGCTCACCCCTTCACAACCTCAGACAAACCCCTGACAGGCCCATGAATAAAGTCTGCTAAGTCACTGGACATAAAAATATCATTGTTTGAAAGTTTGAAAAGGTACACAAGAGCGATCTTGTAGCCTGGAAAGCAGCCCGAATTTACCCCGCCCACAAAAGAGTCAGATGTTTAAACTTTATTATCTGTTATATAAGATATTAACAGCACAATAACTTCAAAAGGATGATAAGATCTTAACAGAGATTAAGGCCTTTGACATCCTCAAATTTTGTGGGTTGGGTAAATTCAGGCTGACTTCCAGGCTAGGTATAAATACACCCTATAATCAAATGTAAATGGTGTGTTACCAGGCTCAACTTCTGATAAGATTTTGAGTCTGGCTACGCCAGGCTAGCGTTCTTGAACACTTTTAGAAACTTTTCCTTTATCTTATGGATAAATTTGCTTCAGCTAATGAAATGTAAATGTAATTTACATTTACATTTAAATTGAATGAAATCTGCTTCGGCTATATGTAAATGTAAATGCTTCGGCTGTATTCCCTCCACTACAATAAGCACAATGGTGAACATAAGACAAGGTGGCACCTGGATGTCATGTCTGTGTGAGCTTTCAGAGCAGGGCTGGCGGAGCCCTGGTGGCTATGGACGGGGCAGGGGCTCCCCTGCGGAGTCTGCCCAGCATTGGCGAGAGGCGGCTGGGCAGGGCTGTGAGGCCGCTGGGTCTGAGCGGTGGGCTTTGGAGTCTGGTTCTGCTGCTGCTTATAGCGCGACAAGCTAAAGAACAGGCCGAGGATGGCCTTCAGATTCCCATTACGGATCTCTGCAGAACAAACAGGCCAATAGGGAGATGAACATTTTAGGGAGATGAACATACAGCTATAAACATTACAGCTATAAATTACAGTTGAGCATAAGCACAGACGGAACTAGGACGATATCTCAGATGTTGGTCCAAACATTATAATAATGCCCTTCAGTGCCTAACTTTACTGACTTATTAGAAGACGTTAAGGACAAGTTTCAAACTCTGCAGACATGCCTGTCCCAACACCTACCTTCTGCACACAGCCCCTTAATGTTCACCCCTTTGTCATCCAGAAAACCCAGACAAGCCTCAATGTTTCCAATCTGAGGAGAAGACGGAGACACAGCTACATAACATGAAGAGAACACAGGGCTGAGGAAAGCAACAGCCAATTATCTGTTAATTTATCAATTCATTATCAATTAATTGTCTGGGGGGGGGGGGGTGTTAGGGAAAGTGATCATCTCAATTTTCCTTCTTTTCTTTTGGAGAAAAAACACTGGATATTATCAATAACTATTATCGATAGGCACAGTACATTAATCTAGAGCTCTGACTCTCACTCAGCTGTGTAAGTGATCCAACGCAGCGGGAGGGGGGGTTTGGGGGGGGGGGGGGTCATGGGGAGGCAGATGGCACTCTGTGGGGTGCCATACCATTAAAAAACATCCTGATTGCATGCCCACTGTGTTCAAAGCACTAACTGTAAATAAAACAGAGCTCTGTGAAGCATACAGTGATTTGGCAGGGCAAATAACAGCTGTCAATACGATACAGTAACAAGCAAGGTCGAAGGTGAGCATAGAGGACCTTAGAGAGGACAATACTCTGACCAGAAGTTGCATGTCATCCCGTCTTTGATACCTATCATTATGTTAATGATTCCACTGGGAGTCTGATGAATGACCTACCATTTGAGAGCGACTCTGCGGATATCCATTGATGTCTTGAATCTTCTCATTTGCTAGGAGAGATTGAAAGGCAGAGAAGGAGAACATGATTTCTTCAGTAGGTTGTGTATATGATGACTCATGTTCTGTTTGATGTTATTCAGCCATTTACAAAGAAATTGGATCTGTTTCCAGTATTACTGATTATACTGATCTCATCACCATCCTCACTAACAGTTCTCATTTTCATCCTTTCATTACAGTAAACAACATCAGTTGCCCAGCATTGGATTGGGAAAAGCAACTACAATCCATTCAAAGAACTAAAAAGCTGCCCACCAAAAAAGGAGCACATTCACAGTTACTCTAACAACTTCAAAGTGTAGCTGCATACTTCAATGCTCAAATAAAGTGACGTGTATAAATACTAACTTCCTTGTCTGCGAAAGAAAATGTCAAATAGTGCCATAAAATCCATTAAGATTGGAGCAGTGTGAGGTCTCTTACCCACGACCTGGATGATCTCAGCCAGCAGTACTCCGTCTGCCACATCCTGCTGTAGGTCCTTTATGAGGCGCTGGTGGCCCGATTTAGCCAAGTAGTGGTTCGCCCAGTCTGTGTAAATCTGTTTCAAACAGACCAGACAAGAGACCCTGCAGTCAACTCAGGCACACTCCACAGCAGAGCTCCCCACGTCTTGACACACACACACACACACACACACACACACACACACACACAAACACAAACATACACGTGCACCACACATTCATTCACACACAGGCAACCACGTTTAACCAAACATGCACATGCACAGACACACACACACACACACACACACGCACACACGCACACACACACACACACACGCACACACACACACACACACACACACACACACACACACACACACAAACACAAACATACACGTGCACCACACATTCATTCACACACAGGCAACCACGTTTAACCAAACATGCACATGCACAGTCACACATACACACACACACACACGCACACACACGGACACACACACGCACACACACGGACACACACACGGACACACACACACACACACACACACAGAGAAGTGAAGACAAGGCAAGAATGATGTCAGACTGGTAAAGTGCAAAATAGAACTTGCTTTTCCAGGAGCTGCCATCTCCCCTTTCCTCTCGTTCAAATTCGGGCCACTGAGCACGAGTGAGGTTCGGCGTGGCATTAAGAGAGAGAGAGAGAGAGAGAGACAGAGAGAGAGAAAGAGAGAGAAAAAGAGAGAGAGGGAGAGAGGGAGCCACAGCGAGCCGCAGAGGCAGCAGAGGCCCCCTGAATGGGACACGCCGCATGACATCACCACAGATTAAGATAGAAACACACTTCATCCCTCCACGAGCACTCCAGCGTAAATCTGACTGAAGTAGTAATCCAGAGGTCACTGTGGGTAATTGGCCCCTTTCGTTCTGGCATCTCCTTCTGCCCTGGCAGGCAGGGAGCGAGCAGTTACTGGGCAGAGTGGTCAGAGACTCAGGTGAGGAGGAGGAGGACACACACACACACACTGCCATGTGTGTGTGTCTGTACCTTCACATTTATTCATTTAGCAGATGCTTTTTATCCAAAGTGACTTACATATTTCAATTATATTACATTAAGTGCCTTTGGGGTTAAGTGCCTTGGTCAAGGGCACAACGGTGGAAGCCGGGTATTGAACCCACAACTTTTCAGGCTACTACACGCTAGCCCAGCTCCTTAGCCACTATGCTACCGCCACCTCAGAAAGGGTCCTTCACACTACAGGAAATCCAACCTCACACAAACCTAGAAGGGAGGAAGGGAGTGAATGCCGCAGCATCCCTGAGAGTGTAAGCCTCCATGTCAGCCCTTCTACTGGAGGTAGGCTCCATTGTTTTCAACAAGGCATCTAATTAAAGGTTCTCTAAGCGATGTTAAGCGGTTTCTAAACTAAAACATTTTTTGTCACATGCAGCAAACATCCCATCACCATCCACTAGCTGCCTGTGCCCTGAATACACTGTAAAAAAAACACACTCTCTGTGGATAGCCCAGGCTCAAAGAAGGCAACAAAAAATTAGTCCAGCCTGGACCATAAAAACATAACAAACTGTTCCAGCCAATCACCGATGAGATGCGCGTTTAGAAGAGTTTCAATTGCACGGGAGGGAGAGGGAGGGAGTAGCGAGCTAGCTCTCTGTTTTGTTTGAACGTCAACAGAAGTGACAGAAGTTACTTGAATTCCTCTCAACGCACAGCATATACTGTATGAGGATGGATGGATGCTGAGACACACATGTGTATATTGGACATTTCGTCAAACCAAAAAGTAAATCCTATAAAAAGATGCCCTAGTGCCCTTGTAGTGGCGCTGTGTTCTGCATGAGGTGGCCTGCTGCTCTAACATTAAAACTAAATTCCCAGTGGCTGCAAGGAGGGCATGAGGATGCTGTGAAGGGTTGTGTGTGTGTGTGTGTGTGTGTGTGTGTGTGTGTGTGTGTGTGTGTGTGTGTGTGTGTGTGGGAGAGGGGGGACTACAATCTCACCATCTGCAGTATCTCACAGAGGGGGCAAAGAATTTTACATCATAAATTTAGTTAATCTCTGTAAATATTGACAGATTAAGTGTCAACTATTTGCCAACACATCTGGCTGACAGTGAAAACCAAGTTGTATTTTTGTATAGCTTCTGGATTAAGAAAAGAGTGCAATGTTGGATAGATGGCTCAACAAACAATGAGAATTCAATTTAGGACACATATTTAATCCTTCATAGTGGACTGAACCATCCCATTGAATGAATCTTAAGATTTATGACATTTATGACTGTGCTTGCATTCATCACTACCACATGGTGGCAGCAGAGTGTGTGTGTGTGTGAGAGTCCAAAATCCCCTATAGCTAATGTGTGCCAGTCAGTGAGGTCAGTGATGGTACTCATGTTAAGAGTGGAGGTGAAACGGCCACGGTCATCCCCAGTCGCTGACCACTTTCCATCTTCCCTGATCCTTTCTCCAAGCACTGCCAGTACACTCTCTTGTCAGTATTTCTATCTCTGCATTTACAAATAAAAATCAGCAGCTTCACTGTACATTAAATATTTTTTTTTGCTATTCGTTTATTTTCAACATTGATATTTGATATACTGTAGTATTGACATTTTTGTTATTATTACTATTTTGCTTAATGTTGGCTTACCAACTTTTAAAAACTGCTTATTTTTAACTATTGTAAAGTTCATATTCTGTAAGTCACTCTGGACAAATGCATCTGCTAAATACAATATCCATAACACCACAACCGTGTTTCATGTCCCATTCATCCAGACTCAGTTGCAGTGCTCGGTCATCAAGACCAGGCACTCTGACAGGCAGGCTACACCAGGCACGCAACTGAAGCGTTCCATTTCGCAGAGCGCATGCTGCAACAATTAGCGATCAATCGATGGGACTGGCTATTCACCTGACGGGGTAGTGGCGCATACATTCAAACTAATTAGACCAGTCTTCTAAAACTATTCCTACGCTCCGCGCGGATCGCTTCAGTGACGTGCCTGGTGCAGCCTGCTTGTGAGAACACGCTTGCCTCTGGCCCTGGGAGATCCAGGGATGCTCAGGGGCTTGCTCTACCCACAGGCTTCCCCGCAGCAGCAGACAGCAGATGGGGAAGCACCGCTCCGTCCCTTTGCCCGCGGCACGGGCTCCTCTTAGCTGCCGAGCGGGCAAAGCAGGCTGGCGGGCGGGCATGTGTTTGCAATAATCATCATGAGCTGCTTGCTGCTGTGGGCAGTTTTTACTTAGGCCTGCGGTGAGGGAGGTGGTGGCACTTGGCCACGACTCAAAGTGCTGCAAGGCGGGCAGCTGCATCTTTATGCATTTTTGTTTGTGTGTGTGTGTGTGTGTGTGTGTGTGTGTGTGTGTGTGTGTGTGTGTGTGTGCACATGTTATGGAGAGTGAAGTTGAAGTGGTCCCACCACATTCTATGAGCCCAGATAAATCCCCTCTAAGCTCGGAACAAACCTGCTCAGAGCAGGTGGTGGGACCTCAGGGGACGATTCCCATGGGCCATGAGTCACAAACACAGACATACACACACACACACTCACACACAAACAAACAAACAGACACACACACACACTCACACACAAACACACACACACACAAACAAACACACACAAACAAACAAACAAACACACACACACACACTCACAAGCAAACACACAAATGAACACAAACACACACACACACACTCATGCACAAACGTGCACACACACACACACACACACACACACACACACACACACACACACACACACACACACACACACACACACACACACACACACACACACACACATACACACACACATATATTCGCATTATAGGATCAAATAGGGGGCGTCCGTGGCCTACTGGTTAGCACTTCGGACCAGAGGGTTGCCGGTTCGAACCCCGACCAGTAGGCGCGGCTGAAGTGCCCTTGAGCAAGGCACCTAACCCCTCACTGCTCCCCGAGCGCCGCTGTTGATGCAGGCAGCTCACTGCGCCGGGATTAGTGTGTGCTTCACCTCACTGTGTGTACACTGTGTGCTGTGTGTGTTTTACTAATTCACGGATTGGGATAAATGCAGAGACCAAATTTCCCTCACGGGATCAAAAGCATATATATACTTATATACTTATACTTAAATGAATCTGTTCTGCATGGCCTTCTGTAAGGGCTGAACTGAGCGGTTAAGGGTGGCGATGGTCAGCCCAGTGGTCAGCCCAGTACACTCTGTGTACTTGAGACCAGAGCGGTTAAGGGTGGCGATGGTCAGCCCAGTACACTCAAGTCATTAGCTGCACAGCTTTCCGTCAAAATAAAAGCTCAGGGCAGATGGGTGATGGGACCTCTCTGAAAATGAGAGTGAAATCTCTTACACCAGCAGTTCAATCTTTTTTATTAGCTTATTTTTCCACTCATCTACGCACATCTTGATGTTTCAAGTGCAATCTTGCCTACCCAGTTCTGTAAGAATGACTAGTCTACAGCTCAGATTTAATAGAGGTCCATAAGAAATTGACGTTTTTATTGTTAAGGTACATTAACTTGACCTGTCAACATTACATCGTAAAGATATCAATTAGAGACTGCTTTAGGCACCAGTGAACCAATCCAAACCTCTGCAAAGGCAACAGCAAAACACCACAAGGACCTTTCTCGCTCTCAAGCACGTCTTTTCCAGTCTACCATGCCAGGAAACTGAGCTGGACTTTTTATTTTTTAAAAAGGGTGGACAATTTTCTTTCCGCTATAACAATATTATTTTACATTAGTGCCTCGTGTCTTCCCTCCCGGAGCTTGGAGGGGCCCGGGGCCGGTCGGGGGGAGAGAGAGCGCGGGTGCACATGGGCCCTGGAGCCATGCGTGCGGTGCGGTAGACCAGCGTCAAACTACAGCCCTGCAGAAAAACCACCGGCCACCGCGCGCTAATGACAAGGCCGGCAGACTGCCTTTCATCCACCCCGCCGCATGCTACAGTGGCCCCTGTGGCCTCCCCCTCCCCCCACCCCCCTCGGCTCCCAGGGGCCTCCGCTGGACTTAAAGAGGAAAGAAGCCACAGCCATTGGCTGCCAGGGGCCTTAGCTGGACCTGCGGGGAAAAGGAGCCACCGCCATTGGCTCCCTCCGCTCACACACACACACCGTCATCGATGCCGCAGGGGGTTGCCTAACTCCCGACACAGCTGAGGGACGCACCGGTGGCTGTGTAAATTATAAATGCCTAGCATCTGTGGTCACGTAGCACGTAGCACTTTGGCCTTGTGGACATGGTCTGTAATGGCTCGAGTCACAGAGAGCAGCCAGCATCTCAACTGTTCCACAGCTGTGCTACAGGTTAAGGGCAAAAAGGTGAAATCACACCTGTGCAAAAACCACTTAACAAACCACAGCAGGTGTACATTCCACTGACTAGTTCAAATGCACTTCCTTTAGACTACTCACCAATACACTTTTAATCCACTAGCTACTGCAGACTGGCTATTTCAGAATATCAACCACATATGCACTCAGTAGCTGATATATCATTGTACTGATATATTTTTATTCCATTCACTAAATGGAATTAACTAAACCTCAGAAACACAGACATCAGAGCTTTGCTGATGAACAAGCATGCAAAAGGCCATCGGGCACAGCATTTCAAATGTGGCATGAATAGCAAAAAAGCTCAGGAGTAGCTACCAATAACTCAATCAGTTGCAGTGACCGAATGAGGGCACTATGTACAATAGCGACCATCATAAGATGGCGAGGAGCAAACCATCATAAAACGAAGCCAAATAATGAGAAAAGCGGCAAAAGCCTGCATACAGAAATGCAAACAGTCAAGAGATGCTTTGAGCAGTGCAATGAGAGATACTTATCTGGAGAGGGCTAAGGGCATGATCTGACCTGAGGGTCCGTGGAGCTGCCTTTGGATGCGGGGGTCTTCTTCGCCGGGGTGCCTGTGGTGGCCGTGCCAAGGCTCTGGTTCCGCTGGAGGGTCCTGTGGGCACTCTGGCTGCCCAGAGTAGCCTTCAGCTTGCCGGCGGCGGGTAGCGTGCCCGTCTTGGACGGGTGCTGAGGAATGGGAAGGGCATTGTGCACTGGCTTGGGCAGTTCCGACTTCATCTTCGAGGCGACCAGAATGGCAGGCATCTTCCCTAGTCTGCGCTTTCCAAGCGCGTCTCCAAAACCACACACACACACACACACACACACACTAAGACACAAGTCTACTCTCACACACACAGGCACTCACACTACTCTAACCCAGCTTTCAAAAGCAGAATCAGAACGACCACAACCACTGGCTGAACCGGCTCAACAGCTGCAGCAAACCAACATGAGAGCACATGCTCTTAAACTTGTATACTCACACACACACACACACACACACACACACACATACACACACACACACTCACACTCACACACACACACAGAGCTCCACTCTAAGGAGCAAACACAATACTACTACCACTACACACACCCAAATCCAAAATACGCCGAAGTGGCTTCAGGAGAGTCCTTTCCCATGAAAAGTGTCCAAAAGACTCCTTATTGTTGTCCTCCTCTCCTCAAAAGACTCATTTATGTTGTTTTTCTTTTCTTCAAAAGACTCCTTTATGTTGTCTTCCTCTTCCTCAAAAGACTCCTTTATGTTGTCTTCCTCTTCCTCAAAAGACTCCTTTATGTTGTCCTCCTCTCCTCCAAAAGATGCTTGTTCACTCACCCAGGACAGAACAGGACAGGGGCTAGTTCCTCCCTCCTACCTGCCCCCTCTGACTGATCCACACACACACACACACACACACACACACACACACCACTATGTAGCAACAAGCAGGGACTCCGATCCACACACACACACACACACACACACACACACACACACACACACGTCCAACTGTTTAGCGACAAGCAGGGACTCCAACTCCACGACGGGATCCAGGAGCAACAGATAGAAAAGGAACAAAGAAAAACAAAAACAAAACAAAACAAAAACAAAAGGAGTATGAAGGCAGCGTGCCTCTGACCTGACGAGCACAGACTGCAGGAGCGACTAGATTAGAAAGACATGAGCCGTGAATGGCAGATGCTTCTTTTCAAGTGTGTGTGTGAGTGTGTGAGTGAGTGAGTGAGTGAGTGAGTGAGTGTAAGGGGGAGGTGGATCTAAAGACTGGGCTAAAGATGGGTAGATGGCCTAATCAGACGTAGTAGGGAAATCCTGGCATTCAGTGGGTCTGCACCAGTGAGCACTCCCATCAGGGGCAGATTAACACTTTCCATCCAACACACCAGAGCTCTCTCTCTCTCTCTCTCTCTCTCTCTCTCTCTCTCTCTCTCTCTCTCTCTCTCTCTCTCTCTCTCTCTCTCTCTCTCTCTAGGGGAAACAAAGCTACCATATGAAGAAGTCTGGGACCATCATCTAACAGCGGTCAAGTGTGCTGCACTAATTGGCAACATTCCCTGTATCATACAAAGACTGGATGGTTGGTTGAGCTGATCTGTGTGTGTGTGTGTGTGTGTGTGTGTGTGTGTGTGTGTGTGTGTGTGTGTGTGTGTGTGTGTCAGCATCATTCCAGGAATCAGGCCAGCAGGGACTAACATGTATAGTCCATTCTATATACAGTATATAACATTAGTACTATAAAGAATTTGGAGACATTACATTTTAAGTGAGGCAGCAGCATACAAGTCTCTGGAACAATTACCGGAATGCAATTAGACACAGATTTCGAGATCTCAGACTTTTTAACCCTTAAGAAGATATAGCTTTAACCTCCACAATCTTGATCCTTTGTGATCCTTTTTTTTTCAGTTTCTCCAGAGCTACTGAGATATTGTTTTTACTACCACTATGCACCTCCCTAACTGAGGAGTTGCAGCCCAACACAATATGAAGTGAATCCAGGATGACATGAGCTAAGTGACATCCATATGGTTTGCTTGGTTCACATAATCTAATGAGCTTTTGGAGGTCAACTGCAGTCATTATCAGTGACTGCACTCAGTGAATGGTCCTGACATGCCTGGTCTTTGTCCACCACGGGTCAGAGAAAGGTGATAGTCTGAGCTATTTCTACACCGTGGCACATTTAATACATGTGATCTAATGGCCTAATCCTTGACATCCAATGTCATTTACCATGGATTAAAAACAGAAACACATAAGAGGTCTCATATGAATAGGTCAAGGGATCTGAATGTAACGGCAGGCTTGATTCAGGGGGATATTTCAAATGCATTTCCATGACTTCATTGAATTTTGTAGTATGGGAACCACTTATGTTGTATCATTGTTGTATTTTTGTATTTGTTGTATTAAGTTGTATTAAGATTTGTATTTGTATGTTTTGTTGTTTTTTATTTATTTATTAATTTTGATATCTAAATGCAAAATAATTAAAAAGACATCATGACTTTAGATAGAATAATTCAACTGAAATATGGAATACTTTGGAGCAGTTCTGTGATTGCTGTAAATAACATCTGGAAAAGAAACAGCAAATAAGTACTTTTCCCTGCTCCTCCCTCATTCAGATTTAGACCACAGCTGATACCTACAACATCTTTCACTAGAACTGGAAAAAAGAACTGAAAAAAAGAAAAAAGGAGGTCTGGCATCAGTTCCTTTAACTCTTTCTAGAGCTATATATTGGTCACGTCATACACCAGAACTTTCCATAAGCAGGGTAAGGGCTGAAAAGCTAAAGGGAGAAAGTCCACCGTTACCAAGTTCACATTCACCGCCTTGACCTGGTGTGACCACCACGCCATCGCCCATTTCCCCATGACTCCATCTCTGGACGTGGGGATAAGCCTGTTCCAGATGGTCGCCAGCTCTCTGCAGCAGATCCGACACCTGCACTGCTCACTGTATCAATGTGTCCCACGAGCACTGGCCGCCGCGCAGAACTGCTGGGTTCAGTTTTAAACGCTCGAGACAGCAGTGGGTCAGAGTTGCCGGGGAGGGGTGAGCTTAATGCCGCAGAGCTGCCAAGACTGACACCGGATTAAGGACAACAAGAACAACAAACATTAAATGTCCGACAGGTAGCATGGGCATAACCCTTGCGGCTCTTTTTTTACTATGTCAAATGCAGTTACACCACAAAATAACATTGCCCACTTTGATTACAAGGTGTACGATCTACTTAACAGGAGACGGCAATCCTGTTTGTGAGACCATGGAATTATAAGTAGAACCTATGACAGTGGCTCAGCTTGAAGAGAGACTTCCCTTATTTTGACCCATCAAATGCTTAACCACCTACCTCTTGGGTGGGAAAATACGTAAACGCAACCTTGGCAGACCTACCATGGGGCAAGTGAGTTCAGATTTCGCGATCATGGCACCTCAACAAGACGTGAGTATGCACACAGGCATGACTCACTGGCACACACGACTGCGTGCTTGGAGGACATGCCCCGAGCTGTGAAAGCCTGTGTCTAACGAGGGGCAAGCGCAATAGGTTCTCCAGGGGGCGGCCACTTCACCAGATGTGGCCTTGATGGAGACCAGAGGCCTTCACTTGAGCAAATCTCCACTTAACAGCCTAATCACAGGCAGCTACCACCTCTGGCTGTCAGCGCCCAGCTCTCTGGACATGAAACGCCACCACCGCAGACATGGATCGGAAAAAGTGCCCACTGCCCACGTGCCAACTACTTACCCCGAATCATATACACATACTAGCGGTGTACAGGTACACATATTCGTACCGAACTGTTTAGATACAAGATGTTAGGATCAGATGTGTACCGAATGTTCGGAATGCAGTCTTTTAACAGTAATCAACAGTAGACTTTTTTGGGTGTGGACCATGTTTCAAGTTTGAGTTCCCACACAAAAATATAAAGTAACGGACCATATGTCAGCTTAGTCAATTAACGTCAAAGGATATTTGACACCTTTTTAACACACTATTACCGTTGCACATCAGCAATATTGTCAATGAACTTTGGGCTTGCAGTACCTACAGGCTTACCGTACCGAAAAATAACCGCACCGTGACTAAACCGAGGTACACACCGAACCATGATTTTGCACCCATAACACATATTTAATCAAACACACTTTGAAAGGTGGTAAAGGATGCATTTCTTGTCAAAATCATCACTTTCCAGCTAAAACACTGAAGTTACAGTAAAAATATAGCAATTGTGTTAGATTTACTTGGCTCAAAAAAATAATAACAAATCTTTAGCTATACTGCCTTTAGAATGCAACTGTTTTTACAACAAAATAATAAAATCACACTAAGGTTAGTTGTTCTAAGGTTAAACAAGTGACCGCATTTTTACCGGTGGTTAACACTAGGCTGAAATCCATCTGTAAAGGTTACAGGTCTTTTTTAAAGTTAGCGACATTAACCATAGTTATGAAACTGATCTAGGATCAGCGTACTGTATATGAGCAATCCTACTTCACTCAGTACAGGGGCTGGGAACAGGCAGATCCCTATCACATTCATTCCTTGCTCAAGTAAATAACCCTAAGGAAGCAGCTTGCAGGCATGCAGGTGGAGGTCTATCACAGAGCTTCACCCTCCACATTTCTCAGGGGGGGTCCAAGAGGAAGTTCAATTGACCCAGTTGCCACAGCAGTGTGGCAGAGATAGCACTATCGCGGTGCTCGCTGCCCACATCCTGCTAATGTTCCGAGGGCACCTCTGGCAGGTTGATTGGCACGCAGGAACATAGTGCTGGTTGGCACAGGGTCAGAGCCGCGCTCTGCTTTGCGTCTGCTCTGTGGCAGCGATGCCAGTGATGAAGAGGGCATCTGTCAGCAGACAACACAAGAAGAACGTAATGTCCACATTATTTTGAAGACTAATGAGGGCTACAGTATAGCATGTAACTACCAATACCAATAAATGAGCATGAGATATAACTCCAAAGAAAATGTTATAGTAAATTGTAATGAAAGGGCAAATAGAAAATGAACATTTCATATTTATTTGGAAAAACCAACCATTTCAGACAAGGACAGCTGAAATAACATACCACCCACACCAAAGACTCAAAAAGAGGCTGAAAACCCCTAATAAGGGACGCTGGATATGATGTCTTTTTCCCGCACTTTTAGCCAGATCAGAGGAGGTGTTTGCCTTTGATGATTTCCAACTTCAAGTTCAGTCCCCGACCACAGAGGTCAAGTTCAGTCTCCCCCATACAGCAAACAGTACACGAAGCTAAACCAGTACTACAAGCCTGCTTTTTTGGTGGAGGCAGTGGGGGTGGGGTGGGGTGGGGGGTGGGGGACTCAACCACACAGCAGAAGGAGGCTTGGCACCAGTGTTTATGCCCCCCCTGCTGAAAAATCCCATTATTAGCTTACAAGCTGAGTGCCCAGTCAGCAAACAATCCCTTTAAAGGCTTAGGTGGCAGGCTGGCTCCACCACACTAGGTCAGTAAGGCAGGATGCCCTGGTGTCTCTCTACCACAGTCGCCCTGAGACTATGACTTATCTTATAGGCCTACACACTGGGCCCTTCAAGGCCTGGATGTGATGGCATGAATATAGCCTATACATGAGACATAAGAATTGCTCCGACCCCTAGTCCTTGGCTTTGGGAGCAAAACTTTTGGAAATGATGGTGAAGTGCTCTGACAGCGGAGCAGACCGCATGCCCGTTCTATCAAACACGGCCCAAAGTACTGATGTAATACTGGATGTGCTATGATGCCAACCAGGTCATTCATGCCTACTCTGAGGTTTATCAGTTTAAGTCTGCCGGTATATGGTTCCAGTTACCTTGATCAAACCATGATTAGGCATCATTACCCTAATAACGCTACTGGAAGCTAAAGATAACTTTTTCGGAAAACCAAACCGCCTTCATGGTGTGACAGCTCTCATGACTAGAGGTGCCCTGAAAGGATCATGATTCTTGACACTATTCTGGGCTCCATAATATACAAGCTAAGTCGCTACAATTTAAGAGGTGAAGCCCGTCCATTTTTTCTTGTGTGTGCACGGTGAACTGACAGTATGAGGTGAACCTCTACTATCAGTAGTTAAGGAGAGAAGAGGGGTGTAGCTATATGAAAAATATGTAGCCTGGAGGTTTTTTAAGTCTGTTTTCGATTGGTGAAGAACTATTTAATAAAGTTATATTTCATAAACTTTAGTTCACATAAGTATTTTCTGTGAGAGGATTTGTTATGGCCACAGCCCCGTGTAACCTTCAGGTTCTGAAAGCCTACATCTAAAATTTCCATTAGATGCCAGATAGGTACTGCTATGGTTAGGTAACGCCATTACATGTACTATCAGGATGCTTTACATAATACCTGTTTATTAATCCTCTTCTTCAATAACTACTGAGCCTGGCTCTCATACTTATAAGTAGATATACTGTAAGTATATAAGGTGCCCTCAGTTGACAAATCACTTGAGGAAATGGCTTTTGATGTGTCATAACCAATTCTGGAGGGCGACCAATACAACTGCTGATATTAGCCTATAGCTGTGTTTAACACAATATCAAGACTTTCCATCAAGCAAGAAAAGTTAACATAACTATGCTTTATACATCTTCCTCTATATCCCCTTTGACAAGTGTAATGGACTTTGGACTGCCCATACGAACCATGGCTGCATTCTCTCCTTGACTAGTTTAAGCCACTGGACTCAGGAGAGTCAGGGGGTGTTCTTGATAAAGGGGAGCGGTATAAATAGATAGAGAGATGATGGAGGACAGGGGGTTGGGCACGTGAGGAGAAGGCAGGGGCCCCACGAGATGGACAACGTGAGTCACCCTCACACTGACTCCGACCTCCCTCCTGCCCAACCCCTTCTCTGTTCCCCAAATCTCCTGAAGTGGTCACGCTATAGAAGAGATTAAGCTAACGGGCCTCTTGGCTTAAGGTTACTGCACACTGTCTCATCACAGAATATGAGGAGCAGCTCTTTCATAGCGACATAATAACACTCTCTTGGAGATATTAATACTGTATTGCATTAAAGGTTGGCCACCATTTACGGTAAATCTTTTAAGGGTATCTTTAAAACTGTATAAGGTTAGAGTGCAAGTATGGGGACACCATCCTGCTATCTAGGATAGTAAAATGGTACTAATGAAATGATCACAATGTTTCTAAGTTACAGATTAATAAAAACATTTGTGAGATTTATCAGGAAGATTTGTTTCCACATAGAAGTCAGTAGAAGTCAGAAAAGAGCTTGTGAGGAGCAGCCAGTGGTTGCAATAAAAATGGAAAAGGGCCTTTTCTACGATCTATTTTCTACTTGAGGCATCTAGACATCAGTAAAACTCTTTAGCTTTTACGCTATTCACATGTTAAATCAATTACCACTCGCAGCAGTAGAGTAAAAACGAGTCATCCGATTAACGTCATATTTGGGGTTGGAGCAGGGACTTTTCAGTTGCCGAGTCCAATGGCTTTGACGGCCTGAACTTCCTAGACTCTGTGATATTATTAAAAGTAATTGCAGGAAACACTCAAACCCTTTAAGACGTCAACATAAAGTTATGTATTACTGCCATACGCATGTCCAACTCAGAGTGCCCAGAGAATATGCTCCGTCTATAACGAATGATCCGGACATGGTTCATTTTGTGAATTACAAAAAGACAGAAATGAGATGGAAAAGGTGCCTGACCATGGCTAAAGAAAGTAATTTCTGGATATCGCAATACATCCAGAGCAATGATAGTGCAAAGGTAACAAATGGTAACTGGTTGCAGGCACTGATCAACCATACATGTTTGTGATATTTGTTACTGTGGATTTACAAGATCTGGTTAGGCTGGTTAAACTCTAAAATTATCCTCAGGATGAATAAAGTATCTATCTATATATATATCAATCTATCTATCTATCTATCTATCTATCAATCTATCTATCTATATCTATCTATGTATCTATCTATATCTAAACAAATGTCCCTACAACTAAATGGCAAATGTACTGCTGTAAAAATTACCATTTAGAGTCAAGAATGTTTAAAGAGCTGAGGCTAGATCTCAAATAAATTGGTATTAAGCTATTGTAAGTATTATGTATTAAGTTGTCAAGCTGAATCAGATATGTGGTTCAGGACTGACACCAATTACAGCATTACAGTTTTTCTCAGTCGCTTTGGTGCTTTTCTGACATCACTATTAACATTTGCACAGCAGTTAGTGCATTTCTCAAAACAATTAGTGCAAACTGCAAAACCTAGTGGATAATCTGCAAAAGCACGTCAGTTGCTCAAAATGGATAGTCCATTCCTCAAAAGCAAGTATTTATGTCAATGAAACTGCCAGTGTCATCAAAATGAGAAGTCTTCACGCCATCGTTTATGAACAAGATAGAAAATGGCTTTGGCAGTTTGGCAGTTTATTCTCTCAGTGTTTTTCCATGCAAAAAAAGGTCAGAACTCGGTGACACTACCTGAACATGTTCAAGACAACACTATGCAGTACTTGTACAGCCATTTGAAAACTACAGTAAAGTTAGAAATTGCTGTAGTTAGGAGAGTAAGTGAGTACAAGGCACTGAATATGTACGTTTCACATTTTTACTGTATGCTCTTTGCAATTCTACAGCATTGTAACAGAATTTGATAACTAGTTCACCAATTTTGTATGTAATGACTCAAGCAATGAAATGAAGACTATTAGTTTTATTGGGAACGACTATTCAGCATCCATAAGTATAGTTCATTTTGACTGACATGACAAAGCAACTGATACATGTGCAAAAGCATTTGCAATTTGTTCAGAGGAAGGAGAAATTGCTACTATGATGTGCACAAATGACTAAACGTTGTGGAGGTTGAACTAATAGTTATGAGAATTTTCATTCTGATCTGAGAAAAGCACCAAAGCCACTGTAATTAAATAAAATTAATAAAAAGAATAATTATTATTAGGAAGGGTAAGTATGCAATTTTGTTGTAACTTCAATTTCAATCCACTTGTCTGTAGGAGTGCAGCATTTTATCACACTCCATTGAAGAACTTCACTCCTGTAAATGACCTGTAAATATGCCCACTCTGTGGGTAACAAACGAATCCATAAGTATCCGTAAGGATGTTTCAGTCTCACGACAGGTCCAGTGTCCTACAACAGCACCTCCCCCTGCTGTCTGAAAGAGATGCCTGCAGTTTCCACGTGCATTTACAAAATCTGGCTGGGTGATAAGTGTTTCCCTCACATAATGTGGCCTTTACAGATCACTTCTCATTACAATAAGCACCTTGATGTTGACATAAGGGGTAACCATGGCAAAAAGGGTGTATGGACCACCATACCATAATTTCATGTTCAAAAGACAGACCATTTCCAGCATCATCCAGAGGAGGGCAGCCAACACTGAAGTGTTGACCACTCAGTCCAACAATGACTTGAACACAAAATGATCTCATTATCAAATTACCATCTTCTCCAAAAGAGCATAAGCTTACTACCTAGCTTTTAGTTTTTAGTATACTCCTGCAAGACTCCTTTTCCGTAAGGGATAATGGACGACACGGTGGTCTGTTCACAGAAGTTAATGCACGGTCGAGGTTGTAAAACGGGCCCGACGCGAAGCGGAAAAATTGGATCTACTTCATAGGTGTGCAGATAACATACGGTTAATGGTCGTTCTAAATTACGTAGGACAATGGGAAATTCAACCAAGCAGTGGAATAATCATATATAAACATCTGAAATCTCATACATTCTGAAAGCAATGTGAAGGCCAAAGTGCAATAAAGGCAAAAAAAGCCTTATGACAGGTCACTAAATCAGAGGGTATTGCCAAGTGTAAGCCACAGGCTGTAAAATGTTGACATGAGGGTTCGTATCCATTAATATATATAAAAAATATATAACAGTCTGTTATCCTCTGGGTTTCTCCCCTACAATGTGTCCTTACTCTGGGGAGCATTACAGGGGCCTAGTTCATTATTCACCAGTGCAAAAGAAACGCTGGGAAGGAAAAAGGGCTTGCTCTCTGACTACACCCTGCCTAAACGAAGCGGTCCTCCGGTGCTGAACCCTCACACCCTTTCATGAACTAACAAGCTTGCACTTACTTCACCTCCAGACAGAAAAAAAGAGAAGGAAAAAAGAGAGAATCCGCCAGCCAAAACAGCTTTTCTGTCTGCACTTCCAGTCATATCCTACAATCTACCATCTCCCCCAGCAAAACTCACAGAATACTGCATGTCCTTTGTCACGATAAGTGTGTGCATCTGAACAACAACGTTTAGTTATTCATTCTTTTCCTGTCTTTCTTTTGATTGTTTTCATATCTGTTGTCTTGTATGTTGATGTTTTGTTTGTTATATGTAGTGTGTGGACCCCAGAAAAAGTATCTATTCTTTTCCTGCTTTTATATTTGTTGTCTTGTATGTTGGTTTCTTGTTTGTTATATGTTGTGTGTGGACCCCAGGAAGAGTATCTGCATCAGCTAATGGGGATCCAAATAAAATCATAAAATCATAAATCATAAGCACCATGTGCAACTACACAAAATAACAGTTAGTACCTGCAAAACCAAAACAAAGTTAGGCAATGGGAAAATGTTATTTTAAAGAGTTTAAAAATAAACTCAGCAGGAGGTGAGAGACAGTGCTGCTGTGAAACATTACACGGCCAAATAACCACATCTTGCTCATTTGCCGATGCAGGATGACTGATTGAATCAGACAACTCTGCAGTTCAGGCTTGAGGAGATCCACTGGATGTGACAGACGATTGAGATGGTTAGCTAGCAGCCCATGCAGTCTTTGCCTTCAGACTTTATCTTCCACTACAAGTGTCTTACAGCCCAAATCATGAGAATATGTATCAATCAGACAACACATAAATACACCTATAAAAGCCTCTTATTATTGGAGCAATTACAGCTTGAAGCACAGACACCCTTTCAACATCAGATGATTGGCTGACCTGCGTTCAATAACGTCACTGAAGTAGGTTCATTCATGGGTCTGCGGCAGGCTGCTCAATGCTGCTGGCGTGGTCAGTGTAGAAGTAGGGCAGAGAGGAGAGCGAGGGGGAGGGATAGATATCACACGAGAGTCATGGGGAATAAATGGTGAGAATGTAGAAGAGAGAAAGTGAGTCTATTCACCCCATGACATTACATTTCCTCTCTATCTCTAATAAATAGCTGAATAAAAGGGCCTCTGCAGTCACTTAAATTAAACACACAATGTGCAGGTTGCCACATTCCACCGCATCAAATGCACAGATGAAGAATTCAGCCTCTGATTTAGAACAAGAATGCAGCCAAATTCCACCGCATGCCCCGACATGTTCAGAGGGCATCAGAGTCAGTCAGAGAGCATCTGTTTAAGCTTGTAAATTGAGTCCATTTTCCTAAGAGTTAGTTGGTGGCCTGACCTAATCACCTGACCTGCCATTTTGTGATGCTGGTTTTGAAACTTTTTTGCACATGGTCACAAGAAGCTCTGCCTCAAATTGACCTGCATGTTTACAGAAACAAGCACCAAAGGCTTAACAATGGTTACATCACGCTTATTGCATGCCTTTTTAATTAGCATGCCAACACAGATAGTTTCAAACAATCTTAAGGAGGCTAATTGTGGAATAAAGTCATGCACAAGACATCAACACAAAATCAATGTAAGATCATCAGATTGCTGCAGTGCTAGCCTGGACTACCCCACCCATGACAACATTTCAGAAACTAAATATAACTTTTGAAGTAGACTAATATTCTTAGTAGACCTATTTCATGTCTAGATCAAAATTTGCAAGTATTTCAATGCAGTATGAGGCTAAAAACATCAGAGAAAGCTAGCACGACCGCTTGCCTGTGGATTGCTACCAACACATTAGGTACATCAGGTAAAATTAAATTCTCTAAAGGCTAAACGATAGGTATGGAGTTTGGAGACGTGCATGTGTTTGGTGTGTGTGTGTGTATGTGTGTGTGTGTGTGTGTGTGTGTGTGTGTGTGTGTGTGTCATATGCTCATGCAAAATGAGAGGCCCCTCTGTGACAGCAGACACCAGATAGTCTTACTGTTTCAGCAGTGGTGCCTGGGTACTGCAGTGCAGGCCTAGAGTTGATATGGAGGGAGACACACTATTTTGATCCCAAGCCCAGCAGTGGATCATTCTTGAGGTACTGAACCAAATGTGTAATTGAATTTGAGAGTGGAGAACAGTGTACTTGAACAGTAAGAGACGGTTTATTCCAGGCAAGTCCCAGAGCACATGCAGCCCAAGAGATGGGGCCGGGTCCTGACTCTTTGGGAATGTAGTCTGAACATTTCTATTCCAACAATGTGTCTGCATCAAGCTTGTTTCACAATAGAGGCAGATGAAATATGGATCATTTATACAAAACATATCCAGCCTCAACTCCTGACACTGCACTCATGGCTGGCACTGTAACTCAATAAACAGTTTATTACAGAAACACACAATGTCGTCACTGTAATCCTTTCTCTTCAGCTGGTGCAGAAGCCCTGATCTTCCCCACTAATAAACAAAGAAACAATATCCTCAGCTGACACAACCCTATAATGGGGTAAACAGTTGTTTACATGTCACATTGTTTGCTACACAAATGCAATGGGCAGACATCACACTGCTAACTTCAGACTGCTGGCTCAGAAATCTCCTGAAACTGAAATAATGGCATCTGCAATAATCTAAACTACCAATCCCCCTCACGAGTAGGGCTGCACAATTGATTGATTTTTAAATCGTAATTGCAAAATAATCGCAAATTATGCAATTAGCTAATCGCAAAGGCTGCAATTAATTGTGCTGCTCGCATCTCTGTCCCAGTGGTTAATCTTGTCACATCTATGATTTTTATATTAAAGTTATCCTCCTTGTGTGACAGACAGTGAAACTCACCTAACTGGGGTTCTGCTTATCATGAACTTTTTTAAATGATCTTGTAATTCTATTAGCTTGGTGGATATTTCATATTTACAAATATACCGTTATACGCTTATTTCTGTCTGTATTAGGGCAATTCCATGGAAAATTGACTTTTTGTCACATCCATAAGGGTCATAACGCCAGTGAAATGTATTTTGTATTATGTGAATGATAACATTCATTTTTTGTGAATTTTTTCTCATGTACATTCTTCAGCCAAAAATAGCAAATGCTCATATTTCATGTAATCATTCACATCATACCATACCATCACATTTTATTGGCGTTATGGATGTTACAAAAAACTTAATTTTCCATGGAATTGCCATGTTTTGCTTTGTCAGTCCATTCACTAGCTGAGGGTGGTGCATGACTCCCGGGGAGGCTGATGGTCACGCTACAAGACTCCAGGTCGCATAATATTTTTGACCCAGGCCTTGATCTTTATCTCTGTGGCTTTACAGAAAGCCTACTGTAAAATAATAATCAACCTGCTGTTAAAGACAATCAACTAAATGTAGCCCTAAACATAAGCAAACACATACAGGGCTTACATGTAGGCCTAGGAGGGCATCATTACCACGTCCTTAGTGATAAAACACTACATTTTTAGACAACTAGCAACTAACTTCACCTCTGAACTGCATGCGGCATGCTAGGCATGCTCACCAATTCAAAGTGGACCAACTTAAAGTGAAATAGCAGCCATATTAAACCTATAACTGAAAATCTGGAGTATGGTTTACAATGGTCCTCTATTTTGTGAAGTTATAGAGGAGGTGGATCCATGAATGTTTAACTTTAAAATGTTCCTCTACATTAAAAATGTAGTTTGGTGCACTTTCAGAATGCAGCCCTTATTTAGACAGGTAGGTCAGCAGAGCTTACTGTAAAGCAATAACATTCAGTGTCAGCGACTACAGTTAATGCTGTTGACAGGATGAGCTCAGAGATTGAACAGTGCTCTGTGAACTTAACTATGCTCAACCAAGTAAGAAATACTCAAGTCAGGAAAGGAATATAACATGTCACAGCACACAGAACTTTGTGAAAAAAGAAAGTTGACTGAATTTCAAAACAAAAGGCAAAAGCTGTTTTGAAAAGGCTGTTGAGACATTATGCTTCAAATAAACCAAAATGCACAAGAATAAACACGCTAACTCACAATGGGCTATTCGAGCCCTGCCCATCCTTCTGATCATGTCAAAGTATCCTTGAGCAAGGCACTGAACCTCAAACTCCTCCCGATGTGTGTGTGGGGGGTATATTGACACTCCAATTGTACACTATCTGTGTTGCACAGTGGCATCTCATACACATCCGATATGTATGCCACATTTACAGAAGCTTTCAAAAATTACATTTAGATGTGATATTACCAGTTCACTGTAAAGTCCCAATATCTTAGTTTATACATCTTAATGCAGCAGTTTAACATACAGTAGGCCTATGTAATCAAATTCAGTTAGAATTGGGAAAAGAGAAATATAACATTATATAATATAAAGACACGTTGGTGACACAACTTGCAATGTAAATATATAGTAGCTGAGGAGGCTTACCCGTTTTTGGCCACCAAGAGTATGTGTCAGTGACCTCTTTTGAATCTCTAGCCCTCCATCCATGTCCTGTCTTCTCAACTCAGCTGCCAGGTCCTGAGGCAAAGAGCCCTTCCAGTGAGGGTTAACCTGAGATACTTCAAACATCCCGTGCAACAGGATCAGCTGAATTACACTATCAGTAACTTCTCGGGGACCTTTACTCAAAGTTCCCTTAAATTCCAGCAGCAACAGCCTACTGGAGTGACCATTTTTCTGCGGTGCGCCAGTAAATTAGCCATGGTTCAGGGATCAAGCAAGCAGCCTTCTGATTTTTATGGCAAGGACAGAGGATCAGTTATAGACCCGATAAAGTGATGGAGAGAGTTTGATGCCATATCATCATGCACGAGTGATCTTGTGAGTCTTGTCTTGAGTCGTTTATCAGGGCTGTCCGAGAGGTAGGTATCTTGAAGCAGTCTGTGGAGACGGGAAGAAAAATAGTTCAAACGTTTTGCCAATGTAGCCAAATGAAAAATGACTGTCATGTGCCCCAAACTATAAATTAGGAAAAACAATAGATGGATTATTAAGACAAATGAACTAGATATTACAAGTACATTTAACTGAATCCCAAACGGTGATAACATCTGAGCACGCTTCTTCGGTCAACTAGCAACGACCATGCATCTGAGGATTCTTAGCTCGCTAATAAGGCAGCACAATGCATGCTTACAGGTTGTCTTGTAATGCACGCTTCACTTTCCGCTCCGAGATAAGACAGAAGACCAGTAAAGTTCAGTCAGAGCACTTCTACGGAATAACACATTTTGTAGAACAGAAGACTTGCATAATACGATTTTGTCCTTTTGATTCAGCAAATAGTATTTTTTCTCTGATTCTCGGGAGATTGTAGCATTAAGACTTTGAGGATTTTTGAGCAAGAAGCATTCTGCCCTCTAGTGAATAATAAACGCACTTGACTTTTGCTCAACCTGCAGCGAGATGTACTTGGATCAAGACGCGCTGCACTAGCAGCAAATTAGCTTATTTGTTTTAAATGATCTTGTGATTCTATTAGCTTGGTGGATATTTCATATTCACAACTATACCGTTATACGCTTATTTCTGTCTGTATTAGGGCAATTCCATGAAAATTTTACTTTTTGTCACATCCATAAGGGTCATAACGCCAGTGAAATGCCTTGGCATTTGTATTATAACTCACACTATACTGACTTTGCACACATTCACTCCTCAGCACTCTCAAACATTTCCCAACTCTGAACTCACACTATACTGACTTTGCACTCATTCACTCCTCAGCACTCATGACCCCCCCCCACACACACACACCTACAAGACTTTTAGCACTTTTACATCCCTCACCCTATGCTACAGACTTTATTATTTATTTTCTTATTTCATCACACGTCAAAACACACACACACACACATATCTGACTTTCTCCAACTTTTGTACATCTCCATAGAACTTTTTATTTATTATTTTTGATTTCTCCTCCATCTACCCATGTCCTTGATTGCCTAGCCTTTCTGCCCCCCCCCCCCCCCCCCAGCCCCACCCCACCCCACCCCCATCCCCAACACACACACAAAAAGCACACACACTTACATCATCACTGTCATCACCTCACATACATACAGCACACTGCTTGCTACAGTAAGCCTCCTCTACTTGCTGCACACTGCCCCCCCCCCCTACATACACAGCACATTGTCTTCAGGATCTTCTTCAACACACATCCTCTACATACTTACAGCACACTGCCCCCACCTACCCACACACACGCTACACACACACACACAGTCACTGCTACACTCCCCTCCCGCCCACACACACATCTTCATCACTCACATACATCATACATACAGTAATCTGCTTGCAATAGTAAGTCCCTTCACCATACTTGCAGTACACTGCCCCCCACCTCTCCCCTACATACACAGCACATTATTTCATCAGGAAGCTTCTCCAACACACATATTGCACACTGCCCACACATATTGCATACACAGCACTCTATCCCATCTCTCCCCTGTCATCCCCCCAACACACACACCAAGACCCCTGGAAGTTGGGTTAGCCCCTTGAGCCGTGGATCTGCCCAAGGTTTCTTCCTTGGTAAGGGAGTTTTTCCTTGCCCCTGTTGCTCTTGGGTGCTCCTTGTTGGTGCCCCCCCCCCCCCCCAATTCCAATCCTCCCCACCTTTCTTATGCAGCCCTTGCCACTTAATCTACTAAACCCCTCTTCTACTGCACTTTTTACCCCCCCACTTTGCACAAATAGGCTGACACCAGACATAATTTCACTGCATTTCTTACTTCCAGTAACTATATGCATGTGACAATAAACTTCCTTGTATCCTTGTATCCTTGTATCCTTATGTGAATGATAACATTCATTTTTTGTGATTTTTTTCTCATGTGTTCTTCAGCCAAAAATAGCAAATGCTCATATTTCATGTAATCATTCACATCATACCATACCATCACATTTTATTGGCATTATGGATGTTACAAAAAACGTAATTTTCCATGGAATTGCCATGTTTTGCTTTGTCAGTCCATTCACTAGCTGAGGGTGGCGCATGGCTTCCGGAGGCTGATGGTCACGCTACAAGACTCCAGGTCGCATAATATTTTTAACCCAGGCCTTGATCTTTATCTCTGTGGCTTTACAGAAAGCCTACTGTAAAATAATAATCAACCTGCTGTTAAAGACAATCAACTAAATTTAGCCCTAAACATAAGCAAACACATACAGGGCTTACATGTAGGCCTAGGAGTTACTACGTCCTTAGTGATAAAACACTACATTTTTAGACAACTAGCAACTAACTTCACCTCTGAACTGCACGCGCTGATGGAAAGCAGGCAGATCAACAAATGGAAGATGGAAGGCAGCGATCAACAAAGTTTAGGACCTCCCATTCTTCTGAGATACAGTAGCCTACCATAAATAACATTGTCAAAAAATCTCAATGTCAACAGCTATTTCCCACACCTACTAGAACTAGAACTATCATGGGAATGTGTCCTAATTCACACATAATGCATTTATTTTCCTTAGGCTATTGATCATTGATATTGCATTAACATTATTGCTTATTATTGCTATTTTCCTTAATGTAGTCTTACCAACATTTTAAAACTTTTATTTGTAAGTCGCTTTGGGCAATAGCTAAATCAAATAACCATAACCATAATTCTTGTGTGTAAGAATGCGTAATGTTGATTCTGTGTTCGGGATTCCATTTTAGAAAATAGTTGTAAAATTGTGTCATTGGATATGTATGGTTCCTTGTCTATAAACTATTTTCCCTAATGTGTCGTATCCATGTATAGGTTGATATTACCCTGAACTGAAGCGAAACGGATTGCCCACCTCAGCACCAAGATCCAGCATATAGCCAGCTCCTGTCCAGCACCTAATAGCCATAACCTCTCTCCAAGGCCAATGCACACTGGTTGACGATGTAGGTCACACTAAAGGACTGTAATTAAATTGCAGCTTGATGGCCATTCCTGGCAGGCCCTGGTAGACAGTTTCTACCATTTCCCCGGTGCGACCTAGCACGGTCAGCAGAAAGCACCCAGCTGAGGACATTATAGAGTGGGAAAGCCACTATCCGAGTCCAGGCTAGAGACCAGGAGATGAATCACAAGTTTTGCCTCGCCGACATGCAGCAGGACCCCTGCATCTTAAGACTGCATTGTTGCTACCAGTCAGGACGGTTTCTCACTGCAGGCCGAGTGCTGCTGTACTGTTACCAGCCCAGGTAGACTTCTGCATCAGCATCTCTACCTCCAGCTTCAGGCCTGGGGTCTTTTGCATCGCTGAGCCAGAGGCGCTATGTCATCGCTCTCAGTCCAAGGGTCCTCCTCTACCTCTTGCTGGTCAAAGCCAAAAGGGTCCTCCACTTTGCCAGCATCAGTCAGGAGGACCTCATCATCACTCAGGGTGCTTGCTCTGTGGCCATGTTGGTCTTGGGCTGGGCTTCTCAGCTGTGAAATAGTCATCCACTTGTCTCAGCCCAAGTCCAATTCAAGTTAACTTAAGATCTCAAAATATTTATTTTTTTCTTGTCAATCTGTTTTTATTTTGTCTTATTTCTTCTAAGGATCCCTTGGGAGAAATAGGTGAGATTTCAGGTTTTGTATTGGTAGCTGTGATAAATGGTCGAGGCCAAGTTCCTGAATATGCTTGACAATTTACCTGTTCTATATATTTCTAATTTTAAACAGGTAAAGGGTAAAACTTTATGCCTACATGTCCTATAAATTCCTCAGCTGAGTAGCCTACTTAACATGTTCCTCCAGCCCAAGTCTGCTGCCTACCTGGTCCTGACCTGTACCCTTGCTGCCTGAGACAGCATCTGTCCTGCTGCCTGCTGGTGTGTGTGACTGTGAGGGATATTGAAGGGTAAATTAGGTTGTCACAACTTCTGTTCTGTGCAGTAGATTAGTTTTCCCTCAATCTACATAAGAACCCACAGGCTATGTTGGCTATGTGTTCATTACCTCAAGACAAATTACCATAATTAGGGTAAACTACAACAGCGCAAATCTAACACCAGAAAGGTCAAACGTTTCTTGAGGGCATTTGAATTCTTTTACAATGTCGTATATCGCAACATTCTAGGATAGGGCGTTATGGAATTGGCAGTACAAGCCTGAAACACAGCCCAAGTGATTTTGTAGGTAGTTTTCTATGTGACAAAATATTCATCGTCAAAAATAAACCCGAAACCAGTTGCCAGACCAGTTCCAGGTTCCTTCTGCAAAAAGTTTACGCTACGCCCTCTACGCGCATGCGCATAACTAACTACAGCCGAAACTTGTTCGAGTTTGTAAAGGAAGCTATCAGCTATTTAGATAGATTTTGTATGCGTAACGAAATGGTTAGGCGTTAGTGTTGACTAGAAAATATAGTAACGTTAAATTAGACAAGATAGCAATTTCTTATGAGAAAGAGGATGCGTTGGATAGGTAATTTCGAAACACGATTACTGTGTTTTCTGAAAAGCTAACGTTAGCGTTAGCAAGCTAACGTTGCTGTTAGGCTAGTACATCCATCGGATTATTTCAATTTAAGCGATGGCTTTTCAGCTGACACAGCAACTTGGATAACGTTACATATCATATATACGCAAATTAGGCACTAGGATAAATATGTATTTCGTTATCTCGGCTAAATCAGCTGGAATAAACAGTTTTGAAAAAACGGTGGATGTTTCTGGGCCCTGGTAATGCGAACCGACCACTCAATTCATCTGCACGACCAGCGTTAGCCGAAGTATAGACGTTAGCTAGAAAAAAGTCCACTAAGTAAACAACCTACCGAATCGGCGCTATAAGGACAAAATATCAACCGTGGATTTGCTGACTGACACATTCCTAAATGTAAGTGTTTATTTTTCTTTTGTATTGTGTTCTGCTGCATAACTTGGCAGGCTGGCAACATAAATGGTAGCGATATTTATTTTGTAGCAAGCTATCCTACGTACGATAGGCTAACTATAAGATGGACTGTCTCAAATGTGGGATGGCTAAACTGTGCGACCACAGCATTGGTGTGAGGCTAGAAATGCTAGCCGTCTCCGTTGAACCCAGACGAGTAGTAAATTGATTGTAATCTAACTATCTAAGTTAGCGTAAGGCGATGTTGAACATTTCGTCTATCTGAAACAAATGCGCAACAATTAACTTTATTTGTTCACCATTTTATTAACTAAAGATTGGGTGGAATCAGCCTAGATTCTATGTAATGTAACGTTAGATGAAGGCAGCGATGAACGGCAGTAAAATAAAGTTATCATTGCTAACTAACTATCTATACTATGGCTAATTAGGAATCATAACGTTAACTGATTTGGCTACCAAATTCAGTGAGAAGCAAACTTCTGTAAGCTGGCTCGTTACTTCATGAGGCGGCGTTGGGCCCCCTTAAAGTTGGCTTGTTATAGTAAGCTAGCCCTACAATTGTAGAAGCTATGGTATTCTTAAAAAATGGCCGTGATTCACTGAATCGGCACAAAAGAACGTTAGCCACGCAGCGCTGATTTACCGTCAACATGTTTCAGAGTGCACATTTGTTTAGAAAATGGATATAACGTCAATGTGTATCGTTGTGCAAGTTTGTTAACTTCTAAGAGTACAAGACTAGTGCAGCTAATTATCCAATTATGTCAGCTAACAGTAGCAATACATTGTACAACAATACACAAGGAACCGATTATGGTTTATGTTTTAATGTTTGTCTTCTATTTGTTTTCTTTAATGTGTTGCCTAAACTTTAGTTACTATTCTTTACTCAACCAGTGCCTAGAGAGGATAGTTACTCCCAACAACTTTTGAAGTGGGCGTAGTTTTTAGATGATTGCGCTACCTGACTTTCATTCATTGCTTTGATGTTTGAAATGTACACCAAAGAAGAAAGCTCATATGAGTCCATCGATAACTTTTAGGCTGCGAATGGTGGTGTACGTGACTGAAGAATCCCATAGACGTGTAAACGCCATCTTAGAAATACTAAGTTCTCTTTCAGTCTTTATATGTAAATTACATCAAGATGGTCAGCCTTGTAGCCCTGTAGATGTTAATCAATTTCAATGCGGACTACTGAGATTGGTGAATTAGATGTCCTGACTCTTGAAAACACTGTTTTGAGGGTGTAGATAATCACAATTTATTTTTATTTGTATTTTTTTTTATCATTTAGTAAAATTGTTTGGTGGTTTGTAGTGTTGTGCTATTGTTTGTGAATTCTTGATTATTGATTGACCTCCTGAAACCTTGTCTTCTGACTCACTTTCTTGCAACAGAATATCTGAAGCATGGTTGTTATGCTGATGTCGAAAGAACAGGGAACACTGATGGCTGGATATAGGTTTGTGTCTTGTTACATAAGACTTTTGCAGTAAAGCCATCCTGTACCTTTAACATGCCAAATTTCCAGTGGTAATACTTATTCACTAATGTTTATCTCGGTTTCTGATATTGTGTTTATTGCCGTTTTGCCTTGTTATCCCAGGCATCGAATGTTCCTCTAGAAAAGCCATGGGTAGCTGCTGTAGCTGTCCCGATAAAGAGTCAATACCTGATAATCACCAAAGTAAATTCAAGGTAAGATTGCCCCAGAACATCTGGAGTGAAATGGACATGATCCGCTGTTTTAGATTCAGAGATTTATTTACAGTTATAAAAGTTACAAGTACTTGTACTAGTGAAATGTAAATCCGGTTAACTCCATGAATGTGCAACATGGAAGAGATCAGCACCTGGACAGATTTGGTTGTAATGTAGAGTTGTGTGTTGCACAGGTGGTCAATGTTGACGATGATGGAAATGAGTTGGGTGCTGGCATCATGGAGCTGACCGACGTGGAGCTGGTGCTACGCACCCGCAAGTGTGAGGCTGTCAAGTGGCCCTACCTGTGCTTGCGTCGCTATGGCTACGACTCCAACCTCTTCTCCTTCGAGAGTGGCCGACGCTGCCAGACTGGACAAGGTGAGCTGAACCATCGTTAATTCACCTGCTGTTTACACACTCCTTATTCCCCATAACCCTTAGCTTGGGAAGATGACGTTACTTGTCATTTTAGAGAGAGATTGTGTGTGTGAGGGCTGTCTACTATGCTTACTGATTTCCTAAAATAGTATTCAAGTTTTCCTAAAATAGTAGTATTCAATCAGATGAGGAGATGAATGCTTGGGTGATGTGGAGACCCACCCTGTAAAATTTAGAAAAATCCATCTGGGATATCACTAGAGTGGCCTTATGTGCTGCTGATGCGAACTCTTTCTAAGTTGTTAATTGAAGATTGTCAACTTTGACCCATGCTTTCAAAAGGATAAGACCAAGATCTGGGGTGAGAGACTTGTTTGCTCCGGTAAGTCCAGTAAGACCAGGCTTGTTGTGACCATCTCTTCTTCCCCCAACACACTGACCCAAGTGCCCCCAGACTGCACAGTGACCTCTGCATAAAATGCTGCAGCCCGTGGGTGTGCGAGCTGGGCCCAGGGATGCTGCATTTTTAGTGGGTTGTCCTGTTTGATCATGCTGCCACATACTTTTTTGTAGTGTTTCCATTGTGGTGTTTTGCTCTATCCTCCTTGTTAAAAGTATAGCTGTCAAAAGTTAGCTTTGCACTCCCCCTTGGACTGGTGCTGGTGTCAGTCTGTGATGTTGTCACAACTGCTGTTTTGGTGTGTGTGTGTGTGTGTCTGTCTGTGTGTGTGTGTCTGTGTGCGCATGCCCGTTCTTTTGGACCTCCTGTTGCCAGTGCACCTCTCACCGTTTGTCGTCCGCAGGGATCTTCGCCTTCAAGTGTGCCCGGGCCGAGGAGATCTTCAACATGCTGCAGGAGATCATGCACAGCAACAGCATCAGCGTGGTGGAGGAGCCGGTGTTCGAGCCCAACCACACGCAGCCAGAGCTGGACCAGACCCAAGCTCCGCGCACCCCCACCAGTAAGACCCGCTCCGCACACTGCTGCTCTCGCTGCCAGTTTTACTCTCTCGCTCACTCGCTCACTCGCTCACTCACGCACTCACTACTCACTCATGCAGGCACGCAAGACAGACAGACAGTATTACCTATTGTTTGTCACTTTTACAATATCCGCTGAACCAGTCAATGCAGTGTTTCAGCAGAATAAAGGGAGGGGTATCATTTTATTTGATTGGATTCAGGTCAAATACCAGCAACCAATTTGTGAACTGCTTCTTAGAAATCTTGGTGGGGGGGGGTGTAGCTAAGTACCTTTTACTTTATTTGGTTCTTGCCTTCACCTGATGAAGCCAAATTGTGGATTGATGATGTTTCAAAGATCAGTGACTTACCTGATTGGTAGCCTTGCCTGTAAATTGCTCTTTTGCTCTTTAATTTATGTGATGTGTTTTGTTTGTCTGCAGCTCCAGGGAACTCTCTTCCCATGTTACCCAATGGCAGCTTGCGGTACCCGTCTCTAGGTGATGCCTCGTCGCACCCCTCCAGCCGGCACCCGTCTGTGGGCAGCACACGTCTACCCTCAGTGGGCGAAGAGTCCACTCACCCGCTCCTGGCACCGGACGAGGCCTCACGGGTGAGTGCAGGCGCCTGTTCCAAAGGAATGGAAATTAGGAATGCATTTTATAATTGCCTCAACATGGTCGTGCTACTACCCTGATATTTTTACTGTTCCTTAAATGGTTATTAGTACACTACATTCTCATGGAAGGCTAATGCTATTTTTACTGTTCCTTAAAAGAACACTCCCAACTTCTTGAGAAATGATCTTATTGCCGTCTACCCCAGTTCAATAAGAGGATACATACTCTTCTCTTCTGAGTGTGCAATAACCCAGTCTAACACCATTAGCCTAGCTTAGCATATTTTACTGTAAGTGGGTTAAAACAGTTAGCCTATAGGTCCCTTTTAGCTTTACGCTAGATATAGGCTAACTGGTCTATACAGTCTTAAGGGGAGCATCATCCTAAACACCAGTGCATAGCCACAGTTTTGCATAAGGTTGCTGTGTCCAGGTGTCTGACCTGTTTGTGCTGTGTCCTTGTGCAGGCCCATACGTATGTGAACACTACAGGACTCCTGGATGAGCCCTCCAGCCCTGGCGTGGGGACCACCCCTGTGGAGACGACCTGCCCGTTTCTGGAAGGCCAGCCGGAGGACGTGCCGCCAGACCCTGGGCCTCGCGTGCAGCTGGAGCCTGAGAGCGTGAGGTTTGTGCTGGGCCCCACGCCAGTGCAGCGACGGCAGCAGCAGCAGCAGCAGCACGAGGACCCGCCCAGCGAGGACCAACCTCCCAGCTCCAACGGAGGTCAATGCGTGGGGTCGGCAGCGACCAGGGAGAGCAGCCGATCAGAGGCAGAGACACCCACACCCGCTCCACGAGAGCCGGAGCCCCCTAGTAACGGCAACACAACGGCAGCGGCAGCCTCGACTTCGTCTTCTCACCCTCGGCGCCACCGCCACAGGCCGCCCCCCCTCACCCCGGACCCAGTCAACGTCAACAACTCGGCCCTGCGCCGGACGGCCCTGCTGGACTACGAGAACCTGCCTGCGCTGCCGCCGCTGCGCGAGGTGCCCCGCACCGGCTCGGAGGAGGAGGAAGAGGACGACGAGGAAGAGGACGAAGAGCAGCCCAAGACGCCCTCGCTGAACGGCTTCCACCACCCCCACCACCACCACCATCATCATCATCATCATCCCCACCCCCACCACTACCAGCAGGTACGCCAGCACAGCCCCGACCCTACGCACTACTACATCAACACGGAGAACGTGACGGCGCCCCTCAGCGCCCGGCTCCCCGAGTCGGCCCGATGGCGGGACCAACGGTCCATGCCGACCGTCTTTAACTTCGACTTCCGCCGGTCGATCGACCCCAGCCAGCGGCAGCTCAACTACATCGAGGTGGAGACAGATGGGCGCATAGGAGGAGGAGTGGGAGGCGGAGGAGGTGGTGCTGGCTCAGACTCCAGCAACCCACACACGCCCAAGACCCCCACCTCGCCGCTCCAACTGCCACACACGCCCACCCGCCGGACGGAGCTGTACGCCGTCATCGACGTGGAGCGCACGGCCGCCATGTCCAGCCTCCAGAAAGCACTGCCCCGCTACGACGGTACCTCCAGGAAAACACGCCACAACAGCGTGGACCTGCCCATGTGAGAGGCCTCACGAACATAGACACAGACCAGAGACGTCTTAAAGTGAGACACAAACACGTGCCTATTTAAACGCCATGAACTGGACGCCAGTTTTTTTTTTTTTTATATATATATATATACATAAACAGTCAGTACTTGGAACACCTCCGTACATATGGCACAGCAACCCACGCTATCTGGTGCCCACTTAGAAGGGAACTCGAGGAGAACCCAGGTGCTTTGTCGTTCTACCATTTATTTTTATTCCTATGGTAATATAATGCTACTATTCTTACACTCATTTTCCAGTGCCTGTGTATTGGTTTTATTATGTTAATAACAAGGTTGGACTACATTCCCGGTCCGTCCCATGTGGTACAGATCAGTATTACTGACCCAACATTCCTCGTTTTCTTTCCAAAATGAAATGAGACCACAGGATGTCTTCATTTCAGTATGTACGAATATCATGGTACACTACATTGTCAATTTTCTGACTGCATACGGTAGATTCGTCTTGGCACAATAAAATGTTTATTTTGTTCGATTTGTACTCCCTTTAGTGGTGGTCTTTCCTAGATTATGGATTTTCACATGTTGAGACACTTCTGGATTAGGGATGCTACTAATTAATCCATCAACTAATTTGTTGATTACTCTGATACATTTTCCTCCAAAAATCAACTCTTATATTAGTTCACGTGTACACTAGAAATATTGATGTCGGCTCGGCATATTAACAACAGTCGATTATGTTGACTAATCGCGGCAGACCTATTCTGGATGATGGTTATTTTACTAGACTGATTAATAGTCAACATTTATATTGCACGTGTCAGTTTTTAAGTTTGCTATGTTGTCTCCACACAAGGAGATCTGTATACAACTTAATATTTTAACGGCAGTTAAACTCTTGATTTTGGAAGTGTTTTCTGAAGGAGTTCAGTAATAAGGGAATCTTGGAATGAAAAAGGTGAGTGGTTTTGAGTGGCGAGTCTAGATGCTATGGCTACACAAATTCCCCCTGCATGATTATGCCTGTTGATGCAAGACTAAAACCAACTACATTGTTCAACACACTCTGATGCTAAACCTTGTGCAGTATCATACCGTGTATATAGGCCAACCGAACTTTGCAGCTTTAATGTTCTAATGGTACATTTACATTTAGCAGACACTTTTATCCAAAGCATCTTCCATATGTCATTACTACAAGGGCCCGCCCTCACTCTCCCTAGAGCAACTCGGGTTCAAGGTTGGAGGCCGAGAATTGAACTCGCAACTTTTCAGGCTACTGCATGCTAGCCCAGCTCCTTAGCCACTACACTACCACTGCCCTTTACAACAGGTTGGAGGAGGGAGGAGGGGGAGGGAGGGGGAGGAGGAGGGAGGAGGGGGAGGGAGGAGGAGGGAGGAGGGGGAGGGAGGAGGAGGAGGGAGGAGGGGGAGGGAGGAGGAGGAGGAGGAGGGAGGAGGAAGGGGGGGGAAATAAAGAATCAAGACTTGGAATGTAGCCATGTGGAAAAGTCTTTATTACATTCCTTACACAATTTACAACAGACCTGATTGAAGAGAACAGGTAGAGTACATTACAGAGCCAAAACATGACATCACATACATCTACAATAAAAAACACACACACACACACATGAAAGTTGCTGTTGGATATTTCACATAATACATACTGTACATCAGAGTGCTTAGCTGTCACTTCAGACAGACACTTAAGCCCTGGCTACCATCCACACAATCACTGAGGACATCTCAGGGCATGTTTTATCCAAGTGCGTAGAAATAGTTCTCCGTTTCATTAACCCATACAAAAATATATTTATTTGGTTGTACTTTTTGTTGTTTTGAAAATGAGGGTACACCAGGGACAGACAAGAAACACCACGTAGAAAGGCAGTTCTGAGGCTGGGGTTAGTGGGTCAGGACTCGGTGTCTGGTTGCGTTCTCCACCACTTCATGATACTCGTCCAGTTTGGCTCTTAACTTCTCAAACAACTATGACACACAATAGTACAGTTAAAAAAAACATTTTTAAAAACAGTTCTCTGATACACAAGTCAACTCTTAAAACTCTAATATCTGTAATCATAGCTTGCAGAGCACCGTACAGGGCTATAGATTTTAAAAATCTCATTGTCCACCTCCCACAGAGCTCTATGAATGTGGGAAATTAATGCAACCATTACTTTGCATACGCTATGAAATGCAAAATAGCTATGCCTACACCACTCACCTTCATATTCTGTGTATCACCGAGACTGACCAACAGCTGGTCTATCGACGTGTATGGAAGCCAAACAACGGGTGCTGTGGCTGACAGAGGTTTCTGGAACACAGAAGAGGATCAGGGGGAGGCCACAGAGGATGAGTCATACAGCTTACCTCATTAAAGAAATACAGTAGAAACTATGGCTGGGGTCAAAATGTCAATATTGTGATGTATCGATATGTATCAGATGCTGCTTTATTGCAATGGCGTCAAAAACAAAAAGTATTACAGATAGGAAAGTTAAAGTTGTTTTGGACATGGTCATTATTCAGAATCATGATTTGTGATATGTTTAGTATTGTCGCCTGTACTGTGATACGTCTTGTATCATAAGGTTGCAGGCAATACCCAGCCCTAGTACCAGAATAAACTATTATCAAAGTAAGTATCAAAAAAAAAATATTTAAAGTCTTTTAACCAAATGATGCGGAGAGATTATCAGGAGAGGCTCTTCTGGGTGACTATAAATCTTCAAGGAAGGAATGAGTGAACGCAATGAGGGTTTTTGAATGTGTCCACATGAACATGCACAAAGACCAAGGGAACACAAAGCACAGAACAATCAGCAGTTACCTCGATTCCAAAGTACTGGTGTCCCTTTCCGAGAAGAGCGTCAACGTATTCCAGCACCAGTTCTGTGGCTGGCTCCAGCTGGTCAAACTTCAGATAAAGACGGAGCAGAGCGGCAGTGTCTACGGCCTGAAGAACACAGACACACACGCGTGTTTCCAACGATATCCACAAACAGCAAACTTGACATATGGTTATGGAATTTGGCAGACGCTTTTGTCCGAAGTGACATACATATACAAAACAATATAATACTTCAATTAACAGGGAACCATTTAAAATGTTGGTCAGACTACATGACCATTTGATGGATCTCTTTTTTTTTAATGATCACATGTATCAATGATAGGCCATAATGGTTACTTTTACACTCAAATAACTGGATGTAAAGCCAAGAGACTCAGTCAATGAGTGACATGGCCAAACGGGGTCAAATCACAAAGATATTGGAGTGATAAGTTAGTAGTTTTCTACTGCACCACCTCAATAGCCAGCATGCCTTCAGGGTAGAAACTACTACAGACCATAACCTCAGTGTTAATACAGGGAACCTATGACATGCAGGCCGAGGCCAAGTTATTCTCAAGATGCTGAAATTATAGTGAGTTTGTTGAACACCTCTTCAGTGATTAACTGTGCTGTATTAATATTGAGGGACAATGGTAGTCCAAAATGAGAGTAGAAGGTCTCACCTTGTAGGCATTAACCAGCCAATCAGGCAAAGGCACACCGTGTGAGAGTAGCTTGTTGATGACACACCGGTGGTGCTGAGCATTCTGGGAAGTATGTGCCTCGAGGTAAGAGGCTAAGAGCCGCCATGCCTCGTCAGTAGCACTGCAAGACACAGAGGGCAACACAGGAATGAGAATGTCCTGCCTTGTCCATTTGAATAGTTCTATTTTGAGTCATATTATCAGAAAGCCACACAAACCTGGATTCCTTGGTGGTGACGACAGAGGAGAGCTGATTGGCTGCCAGCCAGGTCCAGGCTTCATTCTGACTCTGCTCTCCACCATACTGCAGTCGGATGCACCTGAGGAAGAAAACATTCAGCACTTAACACACCGATGGCAATTACCACACACCAAGCTTCAGTCTTTCTGATAGCGCTCCCATTACAATCTAGGCATTAACAGGTTGACTCACTTGAACGTCAGCCCTTCAAAGACCTGTGTGAGGGGGAGCTTGAACGTCTGACAGAGGGAGAGAGCCGTGTCAAAAAGCCCCGTTTGAACGAGCAACGCCACCATGTCCACTGCAGTGGCACTTCCTGCAAACAGTATAAAACACAATGAGCCAAACACTCAATCAAGAACATCAACATTATTTTCTATGATCTTTAGCATAAGTCTTGTATGATCCATCATCTTAACTTGTATGTTCTAACATATGCACACATCATTTAAACTTATTTGGGTAACACTTGGGTAACCCAGACAGACCACACACAGAAACGGTACGTAATGTTGTTGTTGTTGAACAATCACCAAAACCAAATCCAACCTCTGACCTTGACCGTAACCATAAATTGTTAAGTTAACCTAGTGTCAACAGATAGTGTGTAGATAATCTGAGAATCTGTAGATGGTCTGTGGGCAGACTATCCCAGTGGTCCAGGTGCAAGTGTGACCCGTATTTTGGGCTAAGGACCAGCTTCGCTGCGCTTGCCTGCGATGGCCGCTGAGGGAGGGTGCTGCTGCGCCAGAGTGAGGCGACTGCGGGCCAGAATGTACTCCTTCTGCAGGTCCGTCAGCTCCAAGATGTCAATCTGACGCTTCACTGAAGGACAATAAGACAGTTAGTTTAAGGCCACAATTCAGCCATGAAATATATATGTGTGCTTGGGTGCAAGAGCCAATGTTGCACAAGTGCCAGCATGCAGGATTTACCTGGGCCAGGGGCAAACTCGCCATCGTAGTTCCGTTTTGGTGACGCACCTGGACGTTCATACTGTACACAAATAGAAAGACAGATTGATCAGCAAATAAAGTTTGACATCTGAGTGTTGTTGTAAGCTATGCCGCCATGCAAAGATGGTGTTAACCATTTCATCTGGAGTGTTAACAGGGGTCATCTATCAACATTGGTGGATGGTGGACATGTATTCTGTGTGTAGACTAACTGTGCTTCCGGAGGAGGGCTGGACGATCCACGCGTAGTCGGGCCGGATGAGCCGCAGGCAGTTGAGTGCGGCCAGGTAGCAGTTCACCTGCTTCTGCAAGCCACCGAGCGTGCGCACCTCCCGACCCAACCGCATGCCGTACTCAAACATCACTGTACCAGCTGAGAGACAGACAGACAAACAAATGGACATTACTGTACTGGCTGAGACACACAGGCAGATACACACTACTATACCAGCTGAGACAGACAGACAGACATTACTGTACCAGCTGAGACAGAGACAGACAGACAGGTACACATCATAGGACGGACGGACGGACAGACAGACAAGTAAGTGGACATTACTGTATCAACTGGCACAGACAGACATTACTGTACCAGCTGAGACAGAGACAGACAGACAGGTACACATCATAGGACGGACGGACGGACAGACAGACGGACAGACAGACAGACAAGTAAGTGGACATTACTGTATCAACTGGCACAAACAGACAGGTAGATGTTATGGTGGTCATTCAAGAAAAACTGCAAAAAGCCTACCAGTGGACCTTAATCTAGTTAACACTGACTTGACAATGAAGCTCACCTTTTCTGTAGTTGTGGCGGTTGATATGGAAAGCATACAGCAGCTCATAATAGTTGTGAGTCATGAGGTCCACAGCTCTGGCACGGGACTCAATAATACTGACGACCTACAAAATGGCAGGAGCAGCAGGAATAGGATTATTTGCATGGCGTGGGCCGCATTCGTTGTGCCAGTGGCACAAGTATCAAATATAAACACGGAAGAATGTGTATACTGACCTCATCGTGGAGGTTGACGTAGGAGAACTGGACCAGATCTTTAAGCTGGGACCGCTCACACAGAACCACCACCAGCTGTCTGAGACAGTCCAGCTGCCTGGACACGCACAAAAACATCACTTTGGTCAAAACTAGCCTCTCAGAGTATTGGTTCACATTAGTAGTACCATGTACCTAACAGTAACCAGATGTTACAGACAAATTCCTCCCTCTATTCAAATCTAAGTCAGGTAATATTCTTGTATTCCATTCTGAAGGCTTCTGGGTTTCTCTCCTATTCCTTCAAGGAATCGCCAACTTTTTGGGAATACTTTTAATCTTATTTGTCGTCTACCCCAGAGTGAGATAGGAGGACACATACCCTTCTCTTCTCTGTGTGTGCAATAACACAGTTTCACACCGTTAGCCTAGCTTAGAATAATTCACTGGAAGTGGGCTGTTCCAGTTAGCCTATAGGTCCCTTCAAGTAATGATGCAGTATAATAGGGTGGGACCTACATGATGAGTCTGCCAATACCTGCTTTGGTCCGGGTTCTGGACCAGCGCCTCGTAGGCCTGGCTGTTGTGTCCCAGGTCTAGATGGTGTTTGAAAATGCGCGTCCAGAGAGCTGCCTGTAGAACACACAGATACAAACACTCACATGGGGCAGTCATGTGCGTCACATACAAACTCACATCTGGGAGGGTACGAGCCTGTGGCCTACAGTACACATGGACTTGGTCTCTTGCAAAATGGCCTACCTGACTCCTGGTGTCATTGACTGCTTCTGATATTGCCAGGGTGGCCAACTGGATGACCAGCTCAGGTAAGCCAACATCCTCCAGTAGCCTCAGCACCTACAAAAAAAGAAAAGAAAAGAAAAAAAAAAAAAAAAAGACACACACACACACACACACACACACACACACACACACACACACACACACACACACACACACAGGGTAAACAAGGGGAGTTTAAAACCTACAAAAACTCAGAAGCCAACAGAAACTGAATTTGATCAGCTGCTCTAACATGAGTCATTAACATTGTAACCTTGTTGTAATACTGCAGACGAGGGGCGCTGGCTGCTGTCTCCTCGTCCTCGGTGCCGCAGAGACGCATGAGGAAGTCCTCCTTCTCCACTTCAGTCGCTGCTTCCTGGAAGCACTGAAGGGCCTGAGGGGAGAGCACATGTCATTAATCACACACACTCCTCAAAAACCACAAGAGCATTTGAGATGCAATGTCATTCAGACACTTCAAAAGTTTTCTTTTGAAGTTTCATATCTTTGTATTAGATTATTGCACTAAAGAACACTCATAATGACTTCATTAAAATCTTTGAAATTCCCTTAACCCATCAATAATTAATGCTACGGTTATGCTTTGAAGTTCCCTGGTGTAGTGTTTCATCATAATGAATTCTGTGCAAAATGTGAGGCCTACTGGACATGGCAAACTGATTTCAAACCGCAAAAGCCTTAAGAGACCTTGAATTTGGAGAATACTTTTAAATTGTGGCATATTACAGTGATAAATATCTATACAGGAGTCCTACACTAAGGTCATTTCAGAGGCTTTCATATGAAGTGACTGAAGCAGCGTCAGCCTTGAGAAGTGCCTAAGCTCCGGTTCCTACCTTCTGCCCTTCCCCAGTGGCCAGATAGCACTGACCCAGTATGAAGCGACAGGAGCCCACGTTCACCTGACACCAGGGCCCAATCAGACGCACATATTCCTGTCACACACACACACACACACACACAAAGACGAGGGTCAACCCAGAGGTACAGAAATCTCAGCACACATGATATACACATTACCCAACAAGAAAAACAAGATGCAAAAAAAAAAAAAAAAACACTCCATACATTCAGCTATGCGGAAACGTCGGCGTTGCACGCCAAGTAGAGATGTGTGAATGAAGTCGGCTCCTACTCACTTGGAGCTGTGTGTACTGGCAGTTCCCCATCAGGCACTCGGGGAACAGGAAGCCGGGGTTGCTTGGCCAGCTATGAGGGTAACGTAATGTAAGGGTAGAACAGTTTGGCTTTTAAAAGACACCTCCACCACATCTCAATGACACTGATGGAGGTAGTAGAACATCCCTCTAAAATGCACTAGAATATTCAGAAAGGAACTGGCACTGAACAGACTGCTAAACTTCCTAGACTTTCTACACAAAAGGCAGCAATACACCACGGGCCTGAATGTTTGTGCGTGTGCAGGATACAGGAGCTGAGAGAGACTGGTGACCACACTGGACGCCATCTGAGGCCAGTGCAGAGGCACCTGACCAGCCTGGGCCTCTTGCTGTGAGTAGATCTGGGACATGATGATCTTACGCGACACATTCTGGTAGAAGAGCTCCACCACCGTCTGGGGATTCAGCACTGAGAGAGACAGATACAGAGAGAGAGAGAGAGAGAGAGAGAGAGAGAGAGAGAGAGAGAGAGAGAGAGAAAGAGAAAGAGAAAGAAAGAAAGAAAGAAAGAAAGAAAGAGAGAGAGAGAGAGAGAGAGAGAGAGAGAGACAGGGGACGGCGTCAAGATACAGGACAGTATTAGAGACCAGCTAAGCCCATAAAATATTACAGAATGGGGAGAACCCAAAGAGGTATGTTAGGTTGGCCAACCAGATCGGTTGGGCGCCAGGGCAGGGGAATCGGACAGCTCAAGTACGGACAGGTGCTGAAGATTGGCATCGCTGACAAAGAGAAAGACACACAACATTTACAAGATTGCCCAAAACAAGACAGTCCAATAAAAAAAAAATATTTGTTTATACATTTAAAATCTGTGGACAAAGAGGGGTGAAAGTCCAGACTGTTCACCTAAGGACTAATATGATCTCACTTGTATTCAAGACACTTAGATTGGTGTAAAATGAATTAGACACTAATATACATTTCCACAGGGACAAAACACACAGAAATGTGTGATGCATTATCAATAGGGGAAACATCTACTAGAATATGTAATAATACGTAATGGTTCCAGGGGCACTCACAGTATGTCGAGGGGTACGGCCGAGGAGACGCTCTGGCTGATCTTCTTCAGCAGGTAGTAAGAACAGAGCAGGTGGGAGCAGCGCGGGATCAGGTCCTGCTGCAGCTGCAGCAACTGGGCACCTCCTCCCAGAAACACCTGCCGCACACACACAAGCACAGAAAGACGCCACGACCGGTTAACATGGCCAGGTTCAACAGCCTTGAAAACTTGCATTACTTAGCGTTGATTAGATTGGGATTTAATAATTAGATTAGGTGTTTTTAATTAATATTTTCTATATGTGGGAGGATCATTTTGATAAAATGTTCTCATTGTAGGCAGTACCCTGACACCATGTCATTGCCTGGACCTACGTCACACCTCTCTTATATTACAAGATTCTAGTTTCACACCCACTACAGAGGTCACAAAAAGAAGGACCTCGTAGGCCAATTAGACACAGCGCTGCAGCAACACCGATGTGTGTGCATATGTGAGAGACTGTTTGTGCCATTGTTTTGTATGGCTATGGAAATTTGGCGTGATTGATCATCGTTTCGAACATGACTATCACAGGAACGTGGTAAGCAAATGTCCGGTGCTCGTTTGCATCTGCGTGCGTGTGAGAGTGAGGTGGACTCGCGTGTGCTCACTCACGTTGTCCCCGAGCCGGAGGTAGAACTGCTGCAGGATGAGGAGGTCCCTGCACAGCATGGCGCGTGTGAGGGCCAGGTGGCACACGGCCTGGCACACCACCCGCACGGCCACGCTACTGCCGTACAGCTGCGACAGGCTGATCCGCACGCCCAGAGAACGGCCTGCAGGGGGGGACAGAGAGACCATCAGGCTCACACCACCACCACATGAGTTCACATACAACCAGTCAACCCCCAATTCACTAACTACAGTGCATACCACAGGATAATGACCCTTCTAGTCGATTTCTGACACGCTAAATGACATTATATACTGACACCAAGGGACCATACCGTAAATATCAATTCTTCAATCATGTCACTTTATCCCATGCACACTAGGCTTTACCTTGACCAGATTCACTCATTAATAAAAAGGCTGGCTCATTGCCCACTCAATATACAGCATGTCTGCTACAAAATGCTACAGACCAGAGTGCATAAACAAACGTTTGCACCGACACCAACAGGAAATGGGACAGATGGGATAGAAGTGTGCCTCTGACCTGCTAAGAGTGCAGCTCCCTCTGCGCCGGTCTCGGTGTCCGTCTCCAGGTCCATCTCCCGCAGCAGGACAGACATGGCCACCATCGGGTTGCGGATGTCCTGCAGCTTGTTCTGGATCTCTTCTATGATGTTCTCACTGCAGGCCGACAAGCATTATGGTCATTAATACAAACAAATGAAAAAAATGTGTGTGTGTGTCTGCATCAATGTGCGCCTGTATGTGTGTGTTTATGTGTGTGTGTGGTGTCACTGACCTGTCGTTGGCCAGCAAGCTCTCCAGCACCTGCTCGGCGGCCTTCTCTGGGGACTGCAGGTGGTCCAGGGCCTTCTCCATGTCGTAGGCCATGTCTCCCTGCACACTCTCACTCACCAGCCGCAGACAGTGCACCAGCTGCAGCACGTCCCGGCCCACCTCAGGGTCTGACCGGCGCACACGCACACACACACACGACAAATAAGACAGACAGAGCCACTGAGTATCCATACAGAAACTGACTTGTAAAACCATACAGACCGAATTGATTTTCTTGATATAGAGGAATCAAGCCGATGTTGCTCTGTAGATAGCTAAACATTTGTTTACTACACACCACCAAGTCTTTATTAGGATTTAAAGTACTCAATCAATTGTTCACAGCACAGAAAAGACAGCTCCCCCCCCCCCCACACACACACACACACACACACCTTCAGCCATTGGAGTCTCCTCCTCCGAGAATAGGTATTCATCAGCAGACAGGTACAGGTGATCCACAGCAAAGCACGGCAACAGGTAAGACACATAGCCCTTGAAGAAAGAAAGAAAGAAAAAAAAAAAAAAAAAAAAAAAAAAAACCAACATTATCAGAGGTAGCGGTGCCTTAGGAAGTAGGAGAGTTGTTTGGGTAACCAGTAGGTTGCTGGTTCGAGCCCGGGTCCTCTGAATTGGAAGTGTCCTTGAGCAAGACACAAAACCCCAAACTGTTCCCAATGTGCAACTTGGTGTCTGGCATGGCAACCTCTACTACTGGTGTATGAGAGTGTTGGTGGGTGGTGGTAGTATAGTGGCTAAGGAGCTGGTCTAACGTTCAGTAGCCAGAGAAGTTGTGGGTTCAATTCCCAACTGCCACCGTTGTGCCTTTGAGCAAGCCACTTAAAGGCATACTCCAGAGTAAAAACAACCGGGCTAACTTCAAACCACAGACAAAGTTCAAAATAGCCTTACACTTCAGGTGTAGTGTCTATGGTACCTTCTTGAGCACGCAGGCCATGGAGGTGGCCTGGTTGATGAGCAGCGCCAGGGGAGTGGACAGGGCCTCCTGATACTGCAGGCAGCAGGCGTAGAACTTGGACCAGAACTCCACCTGCAGTTGGCGGTACTCTTCCTGAGAGAACTCGTACTCGGTGACGCTGTTCTGGAGCTGCACGCAAGGGCACAGAGGAAAGAGACAAGTGAGAGGAGGACACAACAACGCACTGGGACATAGGGTAGGGGGTTTCACCACTACTGATTTCTACTGATTTTAAGTCAACCAGTTAATGAAACCCCTAATGTGATGTGCTTTTTAAGAGAGAAAGAGTGGGGGGGGGGGGGGGGGGGGGGAGAGAAAGAAAGAAAGAAAGAAAAAGAAACAGATTGCCTCACCTCTGTCTCAACTGCAAGGGTCACTTCCCTCTTCAGTGACTCCCAGGGCAGGTCAAGGAACCGCTCTGTGCCTCTCTTATAAATCTGAACAGAAAACAGAAAAGTGATTAAAGCCTTTATATTTGAGAATACTCCATCTTGTCTGTCTATATAATTTGGCACAAATGCCCCAAGAGAAAAATGTCTCTGGGACATTGATACGGTCAGGAGGTATAACACATCAGGGAACCTGCAAAAGGATTGGCATCCCCATCTCTAAATGCATCCAAAAGGAGAAAAATGGGTTGTGGTCCATCTACAGTATAGTCGAGTCAGCAGAATTTCTGCTAACACTGCTTTAACAGTCGCTTACAGTGCTGATTATCAATTAACTCACTTTGTATTTCCTTTATGAAGAGAGCTTACAGGGCATGCAACCAGTTCAACACCTTTTGGTGCTTCAGTTGAGGACACAATTTCAGGTCTTACCTGTAAGCCTTTGACTATAGCCATGGCAGTGAATTGAAGAGGGGAGAAGAGGATTTCGAGGTAGGCCTCCTGTTGGGAAAATGAAACGTGTTAGCGATGATAACACACCTTGGAGTCTCATTTATCAGTGGCCTAGCAGGCTTGTACAATGCACACTCACCCGTGGGTCCTGGTCGATGCCGATGTGGACTTCCTCGTCTGGAGAAGGATGCATGAACACCTGATTCCACAGGCCAGCTGAGTTGCTATCAGACACACAGACAAGAGGTGAAATCAACAGTGACTGACCAGTTTGAAAAGTCTTGAACTGACCTTAGCAAACAAGTGGTGGGTCAGAACAAGAACAGTTGAAATCATGAGTCGGTGGAACTTACTGCTCAAAGTTGATGTATTTCACAACCGTCTGGTTGTCATCGTCCAGCCAAAGACCCCAGATGTCAGTAGATGTCAAGGCAAAGTCCACCAGTGTTTCCTGAAACAGACAAAAGATGAAGTCAAACTGAAGCAAACCTACTGTACTTTAGTCCATTACACTGCACGTGGGGAAAGAATAAATGTGTTGTAAAGCACACACACACAACCTTTCTCACTTTCACAAGCGTTCGTGCACACACACACACACACACACACAAAACCTCTCTTGCTCACTCTCTCTCTCTCTCACACACAGACCCTCTCTTTCTCACACGCGCACACACACACACACACACCTGTGTGCTGAAGAGGGTGGAGAGGTGATCCAGGGTGTAGCGGTTGTTGTCGGCCACCAGCTGCAGCACGCAGAACTGTCCACGCCCAGGCAGGCCGAGGTAGACGGCAAGGCACAGGCCCGTGGTGGACGAGAAAGACAGCCGCAGGCGGTGACCCTGGCCCGGCAGGCTCTTCACCTCGCCGCGGCCCACCGGCAGGTACTCCAGCATGTCTGCCACCATCAAGCACACCTGCTCCTGTAGGTTAGGAAGGGCAGGTAGACACACCTCAGTATCATGATGAGGGCTTACAGACTCACAGTACAGGTGTTTTCACTCAAAAAAAACAATGTCATTTGAGAAGTCACCCACAATATGCTACAACAAAAAAGAATCAGCCCTATTTTAAAACATGAAAACTAGTGGTAATTTTCATTTATACAACATGCATGTTCGCATAAATGGAGCAAAAATGCAGAATGCACATTTTGTGAAAATGCCGTGGTGGCTCTGGGTGGCTATTATCGATTTATTTAAATCTAGGCTACTTGAACTATTCATTTTTGATGATCATGTACATTGTTATTGTTGTACATCGCTTTCAACCAAAAGCATCCACCAAGAACTCTAACCATACCAATATGCCCAACCACATCCCAATCCCAATGCGTCTTGCAGCACTGACCTTAAATGACCACATGCGCAGCTTGTGGTCTTGGCACAGAGCGAAGACGAAGGTGTCGTCCTCCAGCTGCCTCACGGCCAGACTGAGGGCCAGGTCCGACGGGCTCTGGTCCCCCCTGAGGAAAATAACATCATGAGATTAGAACTCAATGCTTCATTTTTTCAATTTAGAGGCAACAACAGTGTGCTCAGACACAACTAGTATTGGACTAGGTGATCACAGAACTCAATGCCTCATTTCACAATTTCAATAGAGTAACAGCATGTTTGGACACAACTCAATATAATGGCAGGAATAATTACTTGGAATATTTATATAATAAGCTATAGAGAACCGACTCTTTAAACAGCCATTGTGTGCATTTCTTACTAGGGATAAAATAATGGGTAAAAAAAAAGTTGACGAACCTGATGGCAGTGGGCATCCATCCGGCCAGTCTCTGCATCACAGAGCTCTGCTTTAGTTCCACTGTGGTCACTGTGCCTGTAACAAGCACATGCAGGGGTCAGCCCACATTCACACACTTTTGAACACACACACACACGCACACACACACAAGCTTACAGCTGGTTCATGGCCTACACAAGCAACACGGGCGCAGTTGGCAACGCAAGGCTCGCTCATGTTTTAGAGTGCCTTCTCACAGTCTATGCAAACCTCGCGGACAATGCGCCCTCAACATAAACATATGATATGGCACTCACACGTCACAAAAAATTGGACATATTTAGCATTGCAGGTACACGCCAAACCACTCTTGCATAGCTGGGTGCATTCGCGTTTGCATAGACTATGAATCAGACACACACACACACACACACACAAGGAAAGAGCTTTAGAGCGAGCAGCTCTTGTTACCTGACTATGAATCACACACACACACACACAAGGAAAGAGCTTTAGAGCGAGCAGCTCTTGTTACCTGGCGAGTCGTGAGGGGGCAGAGACACGACCAGTATGCCCCCGGTGGCGCAGGCCAGGGCGAAGAGGGCGTCCCCCTCCTGGCTGATCCAGGCGGAGGACGTGCCAGGGCTGATGGCGGGCAGGCCCGGGCCGCTGGGCAGTACATAGCTGTGCGCCGGGTCTTGCAGGCTCAGCTTCCCCACATCTGTGAAGATGGACTGCATCTGGAGCTCAGTGACCAGTTCCTGTGGCCAGAGGATAGAGGTTTATGTTAATGTTTATGTTAATGTTATTTAGCAGACGCTTTTGTCTAAAGTGACTTCCAATGACATCAATAAACACTACATTAACAGTAATGTTTATAATAAAATCAAAAAGCGTAAAAAAATACCAATATTATTAATAGAGTAGAGGTGTTCGGGGGGCCGAATTTATACTTAAATGACAGACATTTTTACTGCCACTAAATACCTTTAGAGAAGCTCTTCTCTGACAAACCTAACAGCCCTTGTGCCTTGTGAGAAATTAACATGGCAAGAATTTCTCAGTGTCTACTAAAAATAACCATTCCTCCTTCTGCTTGTCAGGAAAAAATACAATGTCCAAACAAGAAGAGCACAGACATCTACCACGGCTCAAACGCTCATATAGCGCAATATTAGTGAAAGTGAAAATAAAGTCATGGATCCTTCCAGTGATTTGGATCGGCTCTAAAATGTAATAGGTTCTTCCTTTGACATCTTTCCTTCCAAGTTTGATGAAAATCAGGCAAGTAGGCTTAACATCATCCGGCTTACAGACAGACAGACCAAACTGCACAGAAAACATAAAATCAGTCAAAAACTCAAAAATAAATAAAAACACTCACACTACGGTACATGCGGGTGGGATGGGGCAGGGCCAGCCGATGGACCGACTGGTTGGTGACGACGAGGATGATGACATTGTTTAGGGTCTCCTGGATGTGCACTCCCCCGGGCAGGACCTGACATTGAGGAATCTTCAGCCGCACGGCATTGTTGAGCAGGTTTGTGTCCAGCGACTGCTCCACCAGCTGGACTGTGTCCCCAGACGTGGACCTGGACAGGTCAAAACAACCCATGAGCTTATGGCTCACAAAGAGAGTGACACGATAATGAATGCCACAGTTATCATCAAAATGTTTGTGTCTTACCAGTGTATAAATCTGTTGCTTGTGACAGACAGGAGCTTCCCACTTTCTTCATAATAAAAGCCACCTGCACTGTCTGGGCATTTGACACCTCCAGGAAGAGCACTCAATCCTATTGTATCAGGAGTAGAACACCATAAGATAATTTTAACATCACTATGTAAACAGTTACTGATCAGTTTCGACGAAAAAGGCTCACTAGCTGTACTAAACAATCCATGTCTGCAAACAAAAAATCTATAAGGGAAATATTGCCTCTGGACTCTCAACTTAGGTCAAACTCAAGTTAAACATGTTAGCTAGAATAGATTAACGTTTGCTAAACACCAACTGTTACGAACAGAAATTGTGGTCACTGCTAACCAGCCAATTTAATTATTACAACTAAACAAATTCGGCAAACTAGGAATGGCTATCGGTTAACGTCAGATATTTGAAGTGGCTAGCGATAACGGTATGACAGAGTAGACGAAAACAATTCAACAAAGTCAACCAGCTACATGTGCTTACATCTGCGCGCGCGCACATCAAGGATCAAAGACCTGCAGGCCTAACCTTAGAAGCTCAACCTAAAGTTGAATCCTTTCATAAATCTGTCATTATATGTACTAACTATACTACAACTTTGAACACTGGTGCTACTTAATCGCCATGGAATGGGACACTCAGATTGTGCTATTTAGCTAGGTCACCAACGCTACCTTTCTAACTAGCTAGCTAGGATAATTGGCTAGCATTCGCAATTGTGAATGGTAAGTCACTGCTTTAGTCTCGTGTTTATAAAGGGGACACAATTAAACATATGATAACCAATTCCACGGAGAACTTAGCTTTACCTAAATTGACAGTGATGTCCCGGAACCGTGAAAACGTTTCCCTCTCAAATCCACATATTTCTATGAAGCTCCTGTCCAGCGCCGCCATCTTCGCCGCCGCATTGGTTTAGTGACCGGGAAGTACAGGAAGCTAGGCGCCTTCAATGCTTTCGAAAATTTAAAGAGACAGACATCATATTCTATTAGAAAAGGCGAACTTTGGTAAACACTAACTTATTTGGCCTACTTGTGGATGCATATAGGCCTAAGCAATGTTCAATAATGCTATGTTATGTTATTCATGAAAACAATCACAAGGAGCAGATCAGAGAATATAATATATGAGTCTTATATGGACCTTGCGTGACTGAACACTTGCCTGATCAGCTATGATTTAGTGTATTTTTAGGGACCTTTTCTGTGAGAATCACACATGTGCATAGTCTACCTAGGTGGAAAAGAGGTGGACTTATGTTTCACACTTAGGTCAATAAAATAGAGACTTTTAACCATTCCAATCATAGGAGGTGTGGTCCCACATTTTATCTACACTATATAAAGTAAAATGGAAAACATTGTGCTTTGTTTCAGGTCCAAGGTATGTGTTTCATTTGTCTCAAGTGAACTGTTAGAAACATGTAGACATGTTGTATGTAGAAAATATATGATAGTACAGTATATATCCTTTTTTTCCAGATTACTGCTTGAAATGTTGTCACTAAGAATCACATTTTGGCTTTTCGCCCTTATCTCTTTTACCTATGCTAAGGTACGTTTTCCTGTGTGTGTGTGTGTGTCTGTGTGTCTGTGTCTGGAGTGTGTGACACTTTTGACACTGAACTCTGAATGATGACTCATATTTCTGTGCTCCTGTGGGTCGGGTTTACTGCCCCACCACCCATTATGATGCACTGAAAATCAAGTAAGTGTCCTTTCTGCTATCTTTGACACGTGTCAATAAATTTTATTCAGACTCAGTTAACAGTTTTTGATGCATATTTCATTTAATTTCAGAAAAGATAGAAAAAAACAACCTCTCTGCGTCAGAGATTATTGAAAAAGCAAACAGTAATGTCTGTAAGGTATTTCATGAATGGCCCTGCAAAATTATCTCTCTCGTGTGTTATTGTTATCCAATGTATTGTCTTTTTTTTTTTTTTTTCTTGGAGTACTGATCAGACCGATAATCCAAAATGTCCGATGAAGTTACAACAAGTGGGCTATATTTTGTCATTGAGAAAAATCCTCAAAGATTTCTATTGAAATCAAACATGTCTTTTTCAATCCTTCAGTGCGCAGAGCAGATGAGCCCTTTGTTGTAGATGACATCGCATATGTCTCTGAGCGGGAGAGGAACGCGGACCCCTGCACCCGTCCTCCAGGCCCGGGGGATGTCTGTGGCCAAAATCCACAGATGGGAAAGTCTATGTATCAGGGTAGTCCACCATACATGCTACTCACAATATATGTTCCTAAGATTCTCTGATACATATATATATATATATACTGTATATATATATATATACTGTATATATATTTGATATCTGTGCCCTGACAGCATCTCGTGAGCTGGCCGTTATTGAGCGTGGTCTGCGGTCCTTTTCCAGCTCTACTTGTATCCGTTTTTTCCCCAGAACTAACCAGAGAGATTACCTCGACATCCAGTCTGACAATGGGTATAAATGGCCAATATGTTAAAGAGAGACCAATCATTTTGATAGATATTCATTTAAAGTCTCAAGGATACAAGCACAAGAGTCTTTTGTATTTGTGACTGAATTTATCGTACCTACTGTAGGCCTACCTTAAATGTTAATATGCTTAATGTTAAAAGCTGAAATGTTATTCTATTGCTGTAAGTTGCTTTGAATAAACGCGCCCGCCAAATGAATAATTGTAAATGTAAATGTCAATTAAAATGACGTGAAAATGCTGTTCTGGTTCTGTGGCAGGTGTTACTCCTACGTGGGCCGCATTTACAACGCTCAGGTGGTCTCTCTGAGTCGTCAGGGCTGCATCTACCACAACACTGTCCAGCACGAGCTGCTGCACGCTCTGGGCTTCAACCATGAGCAGTGTCGCAGTGACCGGGACCAGTACATCAAAGTCCTTCTGCAAAATGTGCAATCTGGTAAGGGCTCGCCAGAGGATCTCCTATTGTTACCTGCTTCATTTAAACAACTATACAAACCCATGTGAAACTATCATATAACACCAAAAAAGAGATTTAGATGACATTTGGAAGATGAAGCATCAAGTTGAGTCGAATTTTGGAATAAAAAATCCAGATCCAGGTGGATTGGAATGGTGAAAAGTCTCTATTTTATTGACCTAAAACCATTTAAAAACCAACACGGATGTGTATCGGCTTGACCTTCTTCACACCCTGAGAAGCTAATGCGCGTCAGTGTTGGTCCACTTGGGTGCCTGGATCTGGATGTTTATGAAGTACATTTTTGATATATAATTTTTCCATTGTTTTCCAAACTACCATGTTTCCCTCCCAAGAGAACCAGTAACTTGAGCGACACCAGCAGCACTCCTGCTGTCGCTCTCTTGAGTCAAAATTTGTTGTAGTAACTTCTTTCTGTTATCTGAAGTTAGTGGTCATGACATAGTTCATCAATGTGTTTTAAATGTGTACTAGAAGTGGTAACAGCTTAGCACTTTTATCATTTGTGATACAATGATTCAGCAAATTTCTCTTGCTCTGTCATTCTATGTTTTAAATAGGCCTGTAGTATGCTTTTGACAAGATCGCTACCTTGAACCAGGACACCCCATATGATTACAACTCTGTGATGCAATATCACAAGTAAGTCCATTTTCAGTTTCTGTCATTTTAAGTATCTCTATAATTAATTCAATAGGCATTGCCAATCAGCAAAGAATTCTGTCTATCTGTCTAAAAAGAGTCTATCATTGCATTACCATGTGTAACTGTAATAACAGCTAATGGATTGTGTGGTGGATTTCAGGTACGCCTTCTCTAAGAATAACCAGCCCACCATGCAGCCCTATCCTGACCCAAATGTGCCATTCGGAACCGCCACTGAAATGAGCAAGAATGACATCTTCAGAGTGAACAGGCTCTATCAGTGTTAATGGACCAGTAAGTCCAATGTACTTTTACTGTGAACATAATGACATACTCGAGTAATGTCCTGAAATATGATCCCAATGTGATGTCTTTATCATGGTGCAGTAATACTGTGTGTTTGTGTGTGTGTGTGTGTGTGTGTGTGTGTGTGTGTGTGTGTGTGTGTGTGTGTGTGTGTGTGTGTGTGTGTATTGTTTTGAACAGGAAAACAGGGGGAAATCCTTCAGTCCACAAGTTATGTTGCTGATACTCTGCCACTGTTGTCACAATAAAAAGACTTGTGGAAAATTCCTGGTCATTTTTTGCTTCTATATTAAATAAGATTATTGGTGTGTAAATTATGTTTGTTAATCACCTACAGAACTCACCTAGTACTAGTGAATCATGAATGTAATATTATTTCAGATCCACACATTTTAAGGTTCAAAATAAACATTAGTTTTATGACATTCTCACTAAATTTGTTATTTTCCCCAGTTTCGTTTCGTTTAGTACTGGTGAAAATCATGAATGTAATATTATCTCAGATCCACACCTTTTAAGGTTCAAAATAAAACATTATATTATTAGTTTTATTACATTTTCACTAAATTCTTTATGCACCAGCAATCGTAGTTTTATATGATTGCTTATTGCCTCCTCCCAAGACAAGACCGGTCCATTCCCTGGAGGATGAGGAGCAAAGTATAAGTATAGTAAGTATATATACTCTTTTGATCCCGTGAGGGAAATTTGGTCTCTGCATTTATCCCAATCCGTGAATCAGTGAAACACACTCAGCACACAGTGAACACACAGTGAGATGAAGCACACACTAATCCCGGCACAGTGAGCTGCCTGCAACAACAGCGGCGCTCGGGGAGCAGTGATGGGTTAGGTGCCTTGCTCAAGGGCACTTCAGCCGTGCCTACTGGTCGGGGTTCAAACCGGCAGCCCTCCGGTTACAAGTCCAAAGCGCTAACCAGTAGGCCACGGCTGCCCCCTCAAGAAACAGCCGCGTCCTTTCCTTACTTTTGAGTTCATTCTTCCCCCCTTTACTCTTTATTCATTCATTCATTCATTCATTCATTCATTCATTAAGCCATGTTCTTTTCACAATCCCATCTCTTTTTCTACCAGATCACATGGCCCGTGATCTGTATACACCTGCTTTATCATAACTGAACATGATCTTGCACCTGCTTTATTATAACTGAACATGATCTTTATACACCCCATACCTACTTTAACATCAATCATTTCTTAATCAAAATCACAATTTAAACTAATGCAATTAGCAAATCGAAGGTTGCCATTAATCGTGTAGCTTTCATCTCACGATTATTTGAGAGTATTTTGCTTCTCCATGACGCAACATGAAGCAGCTTAGTGCCGTTTTTGCCCAAGAAGTAATATTTCAGTCATTTCTAAATATATGTTATACCCTAGTCAGGTGAATATTGAACTAAACTTGTATAATCACAAAATCTGTCTGCTATTAGATACTGCATTTTCTCCAAATTGTTCAGCCCTAGTTGAAGGTGAAACTCAACATATTTGTTTTCCTACATAACCATTCATCTACCTGCAATTATGCTGTAAACAGCACATGAGAACTTTATTTGACAAAGTTATTATTTCATATTTGACATAGTGTAATTGCTCTGCTTTTGGCTGACTGCATGCACTTACTGATTATGTGGTGATTAAGTTTTTCATTGCAATGATCAATTCAGATATGCAGAGTAGGCAATTCATATCGCTGTTGTTTTTTCTCGATTGCTGAGATGCACTTAATGAAACTGGGATCTGCTTGATCTTGAGCTTCACCTTCTCAGCACAGCAGAAGTGATCTTGTGCAAACGTGTTAACACTGTTTCATTGGTTTAACACGTTTCACATCTTTTTTCAAAACATTTAAAACAGTTCTCATACACCCCAAGTTCTATTAGATTACAGTTGTTCTTGATCGCTTTACTGCTTGCATCCACTCTGACATCCCATTGTCAAAACAGTTAACACACAGGTCTAAACAGAATGACTGGCCAAATTACACATTTTGCTTGCAAAAGACTCTAACACTCTCAAAACATTTAAAACATGCAGCAAAAGCAAATTTTGCCTTCAAACAACACAACTTGTAGTCAAATCACTGTTCACTTTCAATCAATCTTTGGGGGCAGCCGTGGCCCACTGGTTAGCACTCTGGACTTGTAACCGGAAGGTTGCCAGTTCGAGCCCCGACCAGTGGGCCGCGGCTGAAGTGCCCATGAGCAAGGCACCTAACCCCTCACTGCTCCCTGAGCGCCGCCATTGAAGCAGGCAGCTCACTGCGCCGGGATTAGTGTGTGCTTCACCTCACTGTGCGTTCACTGTGTGCTGTTTGTGTTTCACTAATTCACCGAAACATAGCAAAATTAAGGCTGAAATTCTTCATATTGAAAACTATGCTTTGTATTTTGATATCCATTGTGTAATGATTGATTGAAAGCACACAGTAATTTGACGACAAGTCTTGTTTGAAGTCAAAATGTGCTTTTTCTGCATGTTTCAAATGTTTTGAGAGTGTTTCTGAGTCTTTTTCAAGCAAAATGTATCATTCTGTGCTTCTGTTGAGATCTGTGTGCTAATTGTTTTGAAAACGGATGTCAGAGTTGAGCCATAAAGCATTAAAGCGATCGAGAAAAACCTGTGTAAGATACAGGCTACTGGGAAAGGTTTAGATTTAGAAAATGTCCCCATGAGCCAGCTGTGTCAACACTGTTGATTTATATGATCTGATTATGTTTGAATTAGTTGCACACTAATGTACTCAATGCAAAACACATTTGACAAAACAAGGTTTCCAAGGATATAGTGTATGTTTCACACTTTTTTCCTAAAATATTGTTCAAGTAAGATTAAAAGATAATTTAGAGTACAAGAATATCCTGACTAAACATGACACATAAGACCAGACCTTTACATGCTACAGTTTTTTTTCAATTACACACAAAATCTATATCATTCAATTCTTTACAGTAAACATGTCACTATAACCCCATTACCTCATATACAGTTTTTGCCCATTGCTTACACACTGAAATGAATGCTTTTACCAAAGCCTCAAAACCCAAAGTTGTTGTAACCATACCTTAAACACATGTGTAACCTAAACCCAAAGTATTCTGCAACACACTCATTGTTAAACACTTCACACGGTTTCTATACATTTGACACTTTGTTCAAAAATGAAATCTCATTTCTGGAGCATTTCTATTCTTGAGTTTCACAAAAGACTGTCTAAAAAAATTACAATATAGTAAAGATCACAGTTTTCAGTGTGTTGCTACTGATTTGAAAGAGTAATTCAAATGGTGCATGTGTGTATAATTTTGTTGGAAGAAATACATTTTTATTAAGAATTGTTAAGAAGTTAAGGATGTGTTAATGTTATGTTATTCATTAAACCAATCACAAGGAGCAGAGCAAAGAATATAATCTATGGGTCTTATATGGGCCTTGTGTGACTGTGAAAACTTGCCTGATTAGCTATTATTTAGTTAGCCTATTTTTAGTGACCTTTTCTGTGAGAATCAAGCATGTGCATACATATAGGTCTACCTATGACAGAAAAGAGGTGGACTTAAGTTGCACACGTAGCACAATAAAATAGAGACTTTTCACCATTCCAATCATAGGAGGTGTGGTCCCACATTTTATCTACACACTATATAAAGTAAAATGGAAAACATGTTGCTTTGTTTCAGGTCCAAGGTATGTGTTACAATTGTCTCAAGCAAACTGACAGTGATATTGAATATTTAACATCGGAAAAGATCTGCATCTTATTTTTGCATTTCAGAAAAGTTCCACAAGGTTTATTTCAAATAATGTAAAATACATAGATATGATAGTATGTTATATGACCTTATTTTCTTTCAGATTGCTGCTTGAAATGTTGTCACTAAGAGTCACATTTTGGCTTTTCGCCCTGATTTCTTTTACCTATGCTGAGGTAAGTTGTTTGTTTGTGTGTGTGTGTGTGTGTGTGTGTGTGTGTGTATGTGCCAATGTCAATTTTGACACTGAACTCTGAATGATGACTCATGTTTGTTTCTGTGCTCTGTGCCTGTCCTGGGGTCGTGTTTACTGCCCCACAACCCATTATGATGCTCTGAACATCAAGTAAGTGGCCTTTGCGCTGCCCTTAACATCCTCTATGTCAGACTTAGACTCAGTTAACAGGTTTTGACTCTTATTTTATTTAATTTCAGAGGAGATAGAGGAAAACCTCTCTGTGTCAGAGATTCTTGAAAAAGCAAACAGTAATGTCGGTAAGGTATTTCATAAATGGTCTTACAAAATAATCTCTCAGGTGTTATTGTTATCCATTGGTTGTTTTTTTTATTGTTGTTGTTGAAGTACTGGCCAGACCAATAATCCAGAATGTCTGATGAAGTAACAAGTGGGCTATATTTTGTCTTGGAAAGAAGCCCTCTCTCAAACCTTTTATTGAAATCAAACACGTCTTTTTTCAACCCTTCAGTGCGCGGAGCAGATGAGCCCTTTGTTGTAGACGACATCGCATATGTCTCTGAGCGGGAGAGGAACGCGGACCCCTGCACCTCCAGGCCCGGGGGATGTCTGTGGCCAAAATCCACCGATGGGAAAGTCTATGTGCCTTATGTGATCGCTAATCATTACAGTAAGCCTACCTCTTAACTGTATCAGGGTAGTCCACCATACATGCTACTCACAATATATGTTCCTAAGATTCTCTGATACATACACATACATATATATATATATATATATATATATATATATATATATATACTGTATATATATTTGATATCTGTGCCCTGACAGCCTCTCGTGAGCTGGCCGTTATTGAGCGTGGTCTGCAGTCCTTTTCCAGCTCTACTTGCATCCGTTTTTTCCCCAGAACTAACCAGAGAGATTACCTCTACATCCAGTCTAACAATGGGTATAAATGGCCAATATGTTAAAGAGAGACCAATCATTTTGATAGATCTTCATTTAAAGTCTCAAGGATACAAGCACAAGAGTCTTTTGTATTTGTGACTGAATTTATCGTACCTACTGTAGGCCTACCTTAAATGTTAATATGCTTAATGTTAATAGCTGAAATGTTATTCTATTGCTGTAAGTTGCTTTGAATAAACGCGCCCGCCAAATGAATATTTGTAAATGTAAATGTCAATTAAAATGACGTGAAAATGCTGTTCTGGTTCTGTGGCAGGTGTTACTCCTACGTGGGCCGCATTTACAACGCTCAGGTGGTCTCTCTGAGTCGTCAGGGCTGCATCTACCACAACACTGTCCAGCACGAGCTGCTGCACGCTCTGGGCTTCAACCATGAGCAGTGTCGCAGTGACCGGGACCAGTACATCAAAGTCCTTCTGCAAAATGTGCAATCTGGTAAGGGCTCGCCAAAGGATCTCCTATCATTACCTGCTTCATTCAACTATACAAACTAGGGCTGTAAATCGATAAAATAAAAAAAATCTAATTAATTACATACTCTGTGATTAATTAATCTAAATTAATCGCATATATAATTTTTGCTGTGAAAGTATTTTAAATATTTAAATTCAAATGAATCATTGATTAATCAGTATTAGTGACAAAAACTCTTTTATTATTATTTTCACTGTTCAAATAATGACCATAATAATCTATGATATGACCTAATATGCTGAGGAAATAAATTCAACAGTGCTTTGGGAAGAAGTTTTTTTTCACATACAAGGCATTTCAGGCCACAGATATAACCTAGGGGACACAATGAAAATACATTAACACTCCCCTCAATGTCAACAGTTATTTCTTTGCATTGATGTGCGACTATAGAGTTGATGAACTCCGGTGATATGCAAATTCCTTGCTGCAGACATTGCAGAGGACTTTATTTTCAACACTTTATTTTTATCAACACCATCAGGCCATTTTTTAAAAGTAAATGTTCCAATCAATGATCCAGACAGCACGTTTTCTTCTCTCTCCTTCATTTTACAGTCTAATTTTTACTGAATAGAACAGCTCGGGGTCAAAGGTCATACGGAATCGATTAATCTGCACTAATTTTTTTAATCAGTTATTTTTTCTCAAATTAATTAATCGAAATTAATCAGTTATTTTGACAGCCCTAATACAAACCCATGTGGAACTATCATAAAACACCAAAAAAGAGATTTAGACATTTGGAAGATGAAGCATCAAGTTGAGTCGAATTTTGGAATAAAAAATCCAGATCCAGGTGGATTGGAATGGTGAAAAGTCTCTATTTTATTGACCTAAAACCATTTAAAAACCAACACGGATGTGTATCGGCTTGGCCTTCTTCACACCCTGAGAAGCTAATGCGGGTCAGTGTTGGGTTTTGCCATTTTACCATTCCAAGCCACTTGGGTGCCTGGATCTGGATGTTTATGAAGTACATTTTTGATATATAATTTTTCCATTGTTTTCCAAACTACCATGTTTCCCTCCCAAGAGAACCAGTAACTTGAGCGACACCAGCAGCACTCCTGCTGTCGCTCTCTTGAGTCAAAATTTGTTGTAGTAACTTCTTTCTGTTATCTGAAGTTAGTGGTCATGACATAGTTCATCAATGTGTTTTAAATGTGTACTAGAAGTGGTAACAGCTTAGCACTTTTATCATTTGTGATACAATGATTCAGCAAATTTCTCTTGCTCTCTCATTCTATGTTTTAAATAGGACTGGAGTATGCTTTTGACAAGATCGCTACCTTGAACCAGGACACCCCATATGATTACAACTCTGTGATGCAATATCACAAGTAAGTCCATTTTCAGTTTCTGTCATTTTAAGTATCTCTATAATTAATTCAATAGGCATTGCCAATCAGCAAAGAATTCTGTCATGATTGAAGAAGAGTCTATCATTGCATTACCATGTGTAACTGTAATTACAGCTAATAGATTGTGTGGTGGATTTCAGGTACGCCTTCTCTAAGAATAACCAGCCCACCATGCAGCCTTATCCTGACCCAAATGTGCCATTCGGAACCGCCACTGAAATGAGCCAGAATGACATCCTCAGAGTGAACAGGCTCTACCAGTGTTAATGGACCAGTAAGTCCAATGTACTTTTACTGTGAACATAATGACATACTCGAGTAATGTCCTGACATATGATCCCAATGTAATGTCTTTATCATGGTGCAGTAATAGTGTGTGTGTGTGTGTGTGTGTGTGTGTGTGTGTGTGTGTGTGTGTGTGTGTGTGTGTGTGTGTATGGTTTTGAACAGAAAAAGAGGAGGAAATCCTTCAGTCCACAAGTTATGTTGCTGATACTGACACTGTTGTCACAATAAAAAGACTTGTGGAAAATTCCTGGTCATTTTTTGCTTCTATATTAAATAAGATTATTGGTGTGTAAATTATGTTTGTTAATCACCTACAGAACTCACCTAGTACTAGTGAATCATGAATGTAATATTATTTGAGATCCACACATTCTCACTAAATTTGTTATTTTCCCCACTTTCGTTTCGTTTAGTACTGGTGAAAATCATGAATGTAATATTATCTCAGATCCACACCTTTTAAGGTTCAAAATAAAACATTATATTATTAGTTTTATTACATTTTCACTAAATTCTTTATGCACCAGCAATCGTAGTTTTATATGATTGCTTATTGCCTCCTCCCAAGACAAGACCGGTCCATTCCCTGGAGGATGAGGAGCAAAGTATAAGTATAGTAAGTATATATACTCTTTTGATCCCGTGAGGGAAATTTGGTCTCTGCATTTATCCCAATCCGTGAATCAGTGAAACACACTCAGCACACAGTGAACACACAGTGAGATGAAGCACACACTAATCCCGGCACAGTGAGCTGCCTGCAACAACAGCGGCGCTCGGGGAGCAGTGATGGGTTAGGTGCCTTGCTCAAGGGCACTTCAGCCGTGCCTACTGGTCGGGGTTCAAACCGGCAGCCCTCCGGTTACAAGTCCAAAGCGCTAACCAGTAGGCCACGGCTGCTCCCTCAAGAGACAGCCGCGTCCTTTCCTTACTTTTGAGTTCATTCTTCCCCCCTTTACTATTCATTCATTCATTCATTCATTCATTCATTCATTCATTCATTAAGCCATGTTCTTTTCACAATCCCATCTCTTTTTCTACCATATCACATGGCCCGTGATCTGTATACACCTGCTTTATCATAACTGAACATGATCTTGCACCTGCTTTATCATAACTGAACATGATCTTTATACACCCCATACCTACTTTAACATCAATCATTTTTTAATCAAAATCATAATTTAAACTAATGCAATTAGCAAATCGAAGGTTGCCATTAATCGTGTAGCTTTTACCTCACGATTATTAGAGAGTATTTTGCTTCTCCATGACGCAACATGAAGCAGCTTAGTGCTGTTTTTGCCCAAGAAGTAATATTTTAGTCATCTCTAAATATATGTTATAGCCTAGTCAAGTTTGTGATTATACAAGTTATACAAGATACAAATTATACAAAAATATACAAGAATTGAACTAAACTTGTATAATCACAAAATCTGTCTGCTATTAGATACTGTATTTTCTCCAAATTGTTCAGCCCTAGTTGAAGGTGAAACTCAACATATTTGTTTTCCCACATAACCATTCATCTACCTGCAATTATGCTGTAAACAGCACATGAGAACTTTATTTGACAAAGTTATTATTTCATATTTGACATAGTGTAATTGCTCTGCTTTTGGCTGACTGCATGCACTTACTGATTATGTGATTAAGTTTTTCATTACAATGATCAATTCAGATATGCAGAGTAGGCAATTCACTGCAAATCACTTTTTTCTCGATTGCTGAGATGCTCTTAATGAAACTGGGATCTGCTTGATCTTGAGCTTCACCTTCTCAGCACAGCAGAAGTGATCTTGCAAACGTGTTAACACTGTTTCATTGGTTTAACACGTTTCACATCTTTTTTCAAAACATTTACATTAAAAAGGATGTGAAACATGAGTTAAACCAATGAAAATGTGTTACAGTAAATCTGCAAGAATTTGCAAGAGATGACTTCTGCTATTTGCAAGCATGGATCGAAGGCCTAAAGTTTTACCTTTTTGGTGGAAAAAGACTGACAAGTCCAGGTGTTTACTATAGGTTTATTTCAATGAAAAATTACAAGTTGTAGTTCAATGTATGAAATGTGTCTTGTCTATAGGTGCTTATTAGTCTTACATGTCATTGACAGGTACTTCTTGAGAGCCATGAATATATTTACATTTTACATTTTATTCAATAAATTTAGTCTGACACCAGAAAAATGAACAATAAATGGCACAAACAGAGCAAAAATTAAGGCTGAAATTCTTCATATTGAAAACTATACTTTGTATTTTGATATCCATTGTGTAATGATTGGTTGAAAGCACACAGTGATTTGACTACAAGTTGTCTTCATGTTTCAAATGTTTTGAGAGTGTTTCTGAGTCTTTTTCAAGCAAAATGTATCATTTTGTGCTTCTGTTGAGATCTGTGTGCTAATTGTTTTGAAAACAGGATGTCAGAGTTGAGCCATAAAGCATTAAAGAAAATCGAGAAAAACCTGTGTAAGATACAGGCTACTGGGAAAGGTTTAGATTTAGAAAATGTCCCCATGAGCCAGCTGTGTCAACACTGTTGATTTTGCCAGATCGACACTGTAGATTTTGCCTGTTTGCCCATATCTGTGGGAAGAGAAGCCCATGAGAGAACAGACTCTTGACCATATATACACAGAAACACTATTATCGTGATATCTAAAGTTACTTTATGAAAAAAAAAGCCATCCCACATGGTGTTATTACATTATGTTTCCGGTGACATCATGACATGCGTTATATAAAGCTGTCTACATGTCTCTGTCTGACACATTCCTTTGCTAGTATTCCAAGAGGGGGAGTGAGTATAATCCATGTTGGTTCATTGAAAAAGGATTTTGTATTTGACACACACACACATATACACACACACACACACACACACACACACACAAACACAGACACACACACATATACACACACACACACACAGACACACACACAAATACGTTTTGTGTTGTTTATTTGTCCCCCAAAATGGGAATAATGTTATTTCACTTCTCTTCATCAAGTGCTCCACATGGCTGCATGGAAAATCAGCCTTGGTCTTTTGGCCCTTCTGTTGGTGTCTTCCATTAGAGCTGAGGTTAGTCACTCATTGTTCAGTCATTGTGTGTTGTGTGGGTGTGTGTGTGCACATGTTTGTCTGTCTATGTCTCTGTGAGTTTGTTTGTGTGTGTGTGTGTGTGTGTGTGTGTGTGTGTGTGTGTGTGTGTGTGTGTGTGTGTGTGTGTGTGTGTGTGTGTGTGTGTGTGTTACAATAGCTTTCAGTGACTGACTCAAGTATATGTTTTCTTCTTCTGTCCACAATGTGATTGGTGTTCATGAAACCATGCAATCATGTAAGTTATTTACATAAGGTCTTAATAACTTGATCACACACGACATACATTTCTAATTGTTCAGTAGAAGGACATGATGTGATAACTATAATGCTAATCACAAACTTTACAACAGAGGCTCCCGAGGATGTGGATCTTTCCGTTTCTGAGATCATTGAGAAAGCAAACAAAAATGTTGGTAAGACACAATACTTTCCGGTGTTGGGGGCACCTCGGCTGAAAGTAATTGACACCGAATCATTTAAACCAAAATACTTAATATTCCACAACATCCTTTCTTTTAGTGCAAGGCACAGATGAGCCTTTTGTGATTGACGACATCGCCTACAGTTCGGAGGAGGAGTACGAGAGAAATGCTGACCCCTGCACAAGCTCTGGCTGCATGTGGCCCAAATCAGGGGATGGGTATGTCTACGTACCTCACAAAATCCACGATCATTACTGTAAGTTTAACATGCTTTTTTCTTTCTATCTTTCACTTTTCCATGAACAATTAGCCATTTTTGGCATGCAATGTAATGACTAATTGCTATTGCTTTTATAACCACTAATGATATCGATATAATGTCAACAAAATACTATGATCATATTTTTAAAGAATAATGATTTTTTTATTATTATTACAGCTGATCGAGAGGAGTCTGTGATTTTGCGTGCACTGCAGTCTACGTGTATCCTGTATCAGATTTATTCCAAGGACTAATCAGAGAGCCTGGATCCACATCCTGTCTCTCAATGGGTAAATGCCCCTGGCCCTGCCTAGCATAATCACTCAACTACATGGGCCCTATTTTCGACCTGGGGCATGGCAGAAAACAGGTTATTTTCCTGGCGCAACGTTTAAATTCTTAGTTTGCACGTCTCTTCTTTTGAGCAACGCGCCAAGAGGTATGGCAACTAATGACCTGAGGAGGGATCTGGCACGTTGTCTAAGTTGTCTCGCAAGCAGATTCCTTCAAATGCACCGCTGACTATCAAAATAACGATGCACTGTTTGAAGTTACGCACGCTGTTAAAGGGAATGACATATTCTCATTAGTTTAATTGAGTTCATTCTCATTAGTTTAAACAATGTTATGCCCAAAACACACCCATGTCTGATTAAGAAACATAAGGCTCACCTTCTTGCGCCATTTGCCAGACGTTTCATAACTAAACCACACCCAATATGAACTGGACAAACCCCGAAATTTGTTTAAAATATTCGCCAATGACCATACGTTTTAGACTGTCATGATAAGGCCCTACAGTATGTGTGTTTCCATCGCTCAAACAAATCACTGTGTACTATTATACTATTGTAGAATCTTTCATAAACAATGGAACACAAATGAACAGAAAAGAATATTTGTTTTAATGTTTTAACCTCACATCATGTTTTAATGATACAAACCACAATGTAACTGCTCACATATTCTGCTGGTGGACTGCAGGTGTTATTCCCATGTGGGGCACCGAGGTCAGGAGCAGAGTCTCTCTCTGAATCGCCAGGGCTGCGGCTACCACCACACCGTCCAGCACGAGCTGCTGCATGCTCTGGGCTTCAACCACGAGCAGACCCGCAGTGACAGGGACAACCACATCAAAATCCTCTATGAGAACATCGAGCCCAGTATGTAACCTACATGTGCTATTGCATAAGTATAGTACTAGCATCTTGAAGCACAAGCCACTGCAATATACAACACATTTGACAGCAGTTCAACAATATGCAGTCTGTTTCCACCAGAGCTTGCTTACTTTTCTCTTCCTGTGTGCTGTTATTAACAGTGATGGCGTACAACTTTGAGATTGAAACTCTGAACCAGGAAACTCCTTATGACTACAACTCTGTCATGCATTAAGTATAAGTATAAGTATATATACTCTTTTGATCCCGTGAGGGAAATTTGGTCTCTGCATTTATCCCAATCCGTGAATTAGTGAAACACACACAGCACACAGTGTACACACAGTGAGGTGAAGCACACACTAATCCCGACGCAGTGAGCTGCCTGCATCAACAGCGGCGCTCGGGGAGCAGTGAGGGGTTAGGTGCCTTGCTCAAGGGCACTTCAGCCTACTGGTCGGGGTTCGAACCGGCAACCCTCCGGTTGCAGGTCCGAAGTGCTAACCAGTAGGCTATGGCTGCCCCCCCGTTACCACAGGTGCATACAAGTGTGACCTCTAGACATGAGGCCAGGTCGTCCTCAAACCATGCAGCTGTTTTACTCTGCTGTATTTCGCTATGGTAACGGGGGGAAGGCGATATATTGCTTTCCCTAATTCTGTACTCTTTTCCCTTTTTTACCCTGGGATTCACCCTCAGATCTAGTTTTGACATCGATACCAGGGGCCCGGTATAAGGCCCTCTAGTACCTCTTTGATACCACTGTTGTACCCTTGACCAAACTAATAGTAATCACTTTGCTTTTATAATCCAGTCAGAACGAAACAGTGATTTTAGCCGACTTAAGCCTATGGTACGGTCCCGCGTCTGCGTCCCGCGCACGCGGCACTGGTGAGTGTGTGACGAGAATTGCGTCATTTTTACAGCATGCGTCGCGTCTTTGAGTCGACCGAAATTTACTCGTTCACACTTTCCCCTGTGTTGTTACTGAAATGATGTCAGATGGTCATTTGTGCTAGGGTGAAAATTAGATTAACGCTTATGCTAATGAAGCTATTTGCAGTGAATCACTGGTAATGTGCATCTAAGCACTCTGCACACCACAACAACTGAATCAGCTAAGTAAAAAATGTGTGTTAGCTACCAAACTTTTTGGCCTCAACTGTACAAAATTGAATGGTCCATTCTTTCATCCATCCCCACCAAGTTTTATAAAAATCAGAATGGTAGCTCGGACAAAAAACAAAATGTGGAATATATGCTATACTTTGGAGTTTTACTGAACTTTGCACATGGAATGGCAATGATTGTGTTATGTTGTCTGTCAGTATCAGGGAGATATGGCCCAGGATTCATGGATATAATTAAACCTTTTTAGCATGATTGGGTGATTCCGGGGAGTTAAAGCAGAATTTCAGGTAGCATTGTTTTGACCCTAATTGCAAGTTTCCAGCAGCTTGTTGACCGGGTTGTCCACCCAGGTTGTGATCCTCAGACATCATAGATTTTTTTTTTATATAACAACCTTTTACAGCAGCCCATGTCATCTAAACCCCCTTTGCCCCCTGGGTATTTTCAATGAACAAAGAGCCCACCATGGTGCCTATTCCTGACCCCAACGTAGAGATTGGAAAAGCAAGAGAGATGAGTGAGAATGACATCCTCAGGCTGAACAGGCTCTACAAATGTATGAAAAAAGGAGACCGTCCTTGAGTCAGTACGTCAGAAAGTTTTGAAAGAAAACTGCCAGTGATGTTTATTTAGGCAGAATAATTTGAAATGAATGACATCATAATAAACTGTGCTGGAACCCAAAATAAAAACATTCTGTTGCTGAAAGTTTGTGTTATTGTCTTTACTACGGGGAAATTCTGAAAATCCCACAGATATTTCCCCTGGATTGTTTAACTGTTATAGCAAATGCTTTGAATATTGTATGTTACTTGTTCCTCTCGCAGGCACACATACAATATAGGGCTAAACATGAGGCAAATGATCTGCAATTGCATCATTTTTTTCCAATTCAAATAAGTTGGAATTCTCTCTCTACTGCCCCATAGTGGCACTTGTCAGACTTGTTCTAGTGTTCATGAGCTATCATTACAGTTTTTCTCGATTGCTTTTACCTGCTTAAGTAAACTGGAACCCATTTGATCTTCATGACTACATTCTTTGCACAGCAGAAGTCATCTCTTGTGAATGTGTTCACACATTTTCATTGGGTTTACACATTTCTCACACCCTTTTGCAAAACAGTTAACACAGGTGTCATTCAAAAGCCCCAAACTCTATTGGTTTTCCCATGCTAAACAAAAGTAAAACATCTTTTCACAGGTGGTATAGATTCCTTGTATAAGTCTGAATCTCTGATACACCTGTGTGAAACTCCTTTGCACAATTCTTCAATCAGCAATCATTCATTATACATAAGAGATGTCTGTTCTGTGTTGCTATTTGCAAGTATGGATCTAATGCACATTTAGACAAAGTACTGTATTGCCTATTTGGTGGAGAAAACAGTACAAAAGGTGTTTACTGTAGGTCTATTTCGATGAAAAATGACAAGTTATAGTTCATTGAAATGTACTGTATCTTGCTAGGTATTTACTGTATGTCTTACATGTCAATGGCAGTTACATCTTGGGAGGAATTAATACATTATTTTTTTATTCAGTACATTTTGTCTTTTCACAGTTTTTTTCTGATAGGCCTACCAGAAAAATGAGAAAGTAATGGAACAAACATAGCAAAAATGCTCATTTTGAGAACTAGATTTTGCATTTTGTTGTCCAGTGTGTAATGATTGATTAAAGAGTGTTTTTTAATTGGCAACAAGTTGTAGTGTTTGAAGGCAAGATTTGCTTTTGCTGCATGTTTTAAGTGTTTTGAGAGAGTAACAGCCTTTTGTAAGCAAAATGTGTCATTTTGTCCAGAGTGCTTTTGTTCAGACACGGGTGTTAACTGTTTTGAGAGTGTGAATTTAGAGTTGACACAGGTATCAAAACGATCGAGAAAAACTGTAATGCTGAAATTAAACAATGTAGAAACAAATCAAGATCAAACTCATTTTTATTGATGAAACAGACTTTTTTAAAAGATCACATCCTTAACTGAAAAAAGTTATGTGCTGTTTTGCTAAATGATTAATTATTTTACATGCCTGATAAAAGTGCAATCAGTAGTTCTCTTTCATCATCTCATGTTCAAGATCCACCAATGACAGGGACATCCGTACCTCTGCAGAAGCATCCAATTGCACCAAGTCTAGCTCTGACAGACAAAAGCACGGGTTTCCACAGATAGCCCCACCCCCACCCCCACACCGATGGTATTAAAGATGATGTGTAGAATAAAAAAAAACACATTTTTACCTTGGGTTTGTTGAATAGGGAGTTTGGTGCATGGCCACAAAGTTATTGTGAACTGGAAATACAGTTGTTTTCTCCTTAATATGCAAATCTTGGACTTTGAAATGACCACTAAAAAGCAGTTGAATCTAATCAAAGACAGACTATGACGCAAATACAGACTGCCAGCATGTTTTAGGCAAGTATAGGTTCTCGTTTCTTGACGAGTGTTCTGCATAAAGGCATATTGTGCCGTCCGTGTGCTGTTCAAATTCATTAAATAATCGGTGTATACTTTGTTTGGGATTTGATAGCCTTTTAGCTTATGTGCAGACAAAGCATCTCTGCTCTGTCTTTTCATTTTGGCAAGTAGCCGTATAATAAGCGGAATAATGTCAATATCGAAAAAAATAAATAAATTTTAGGGCATGTATTCTGCAATCTTTAGTGGAATCCATTTTAAAAGTAACCTTCACAACACTGCTAATCAGTATGTGTATTGTTGTGAGAATGCAGACAAACCAGTATGTGTGTGAGTTTGTTTAGTTATATCAAGGTTATATTGTATGTGCTGAGGAGACACCAATTTCGATACTCAGTAACTGTTTTATCTGGGTTTCTTTTACAGTTTTTCTCAGTCGCTTTGGTGCTTTTCTCAGATCAGAATGAAAATTCTCATAACTATTAGTTCAACCTCCACAACATTTAGTCATTTGTGCACATCATAGTAGCAATTTCTCCTTCCTCTGAACAAATTGCAAATACTTTTGGACATGTATCAGTTGCTTTCATACAATTCTATGATGTTTTTTAACATTATCATTTGCTTATGTCATGTCAGTCAAAATGAACTATACTGATGAATGCTGAATAGTCGTTCCCAATAAAACTAATAGTCTTCATTTCATTGCTTGAGTCATTACATACAAAATTGTTGAACTAGTTATCAAATTCTGTCACAATGCTGTAGAATTGCAAAGAGCATACAGTAAAAATGTACGTATTCAGTGTCTTGTACTCACTTACTCACCTAACTACAGCAATGTGTAACTTTACTGTAGTTTTTAAATGGCTGTGCAAGTGCTGTATAGTGCTGTCTTGAGCATGTTCAGGTTGTGTCACTGAGTTCTGACCTTTATTTGCATTGGAAAACACTGAGAGAACTGTCATAATGAAAACATGACAAAGCCATTTGACTATCTTGTTCATAAACGATGGTGTCAAGACTTCTAATTTTGATGACACTGACAGTTTCATTGACATGAATACCTGCTTTTGAGGAATGGACTATCCATTTTGAGCAAGTGACGTGCTTTTGCAGGTCATCCACTATGTTTTGCAGTTTGCACTAATTGTTTTAAGAATTGCACTAACTGCTGTGCAAATGTTAATAGTGATGTGAGAAAAGCACCAAAGCGACTGAGAAAAACTGTAAGCCAAAATCATCGGTAAACTTCCAATCAAAGAAGTGTGTTGCAGGTTCATCCCTTCCTCTGCATTATCTGCCCTCTTTTTGTTAGGACAGAATATCATCATAGATAGATAGATAGATAGATAGATATAGATATATATAGATAGATAGATAGATAGATATAGATAGATAGATAGATAGATATAGATAGATAGATAGATAGATAGATATAGATAGATAGATAGATAGATAGATATAGATAGATAGATAGATAGATAGATAGATAGATATATGATAGATAGATAGATAGATAGATATATAGATAGATAGATAGATAGATATATGATAGATAGATAGATAGATAGATAGATAGATAGGTAGATATATAGATATATGATAGATAGATAGATAGATAGATATAGATATATAGATAGATAGATAGATAGATAGATAGATAGATAGATGATAGATAGATAGATAGATAGATAGATAGATAGATAGATAGATAGATATATGATAGATAGATAGATAGATAGATAGATGATAGATAGATAGATATATGATAGATAGATAGATAGATAGATAGATATATGATAGATAGATAGATAGATAGATAGATATATGATAGATAGATAGATAGATAGATAGATAGATAGATAGATGATAGATAGATAGATATATGATAGATAGATAGATAGATAGATATAGATAGATAGATAGATAGATAGATAGATATATGATAGATAGATAGATAGATAGATATATGATAGATAGATAGATAGATATAGATAGATAGATAGATAGACACCTGTGATATGTGATAGATAGATAGTTATGGTGTTACAGCATCAATTAATGATATAAACATATATCACACATATATATAGGTAAAAAATAAATACAATACAATACAATTCTCTGTGCAAGTGATTGTAAAATTGTACTGTATATTGTCTCTAAGAATATGATTCTCCTCTCACAAAGAGGAGCTATTGTTAATATGGCAGTGGGCAGGAATTATTTTCTATTACGGTTCTTGTTACAGCGAAGTTGAAGCAACCTCCAGCTGAAAAGACACTCATGACATTGTTTACATGATGGTGTAACTTAATCAAAGTACATGCTGTTTAAAACCAGCTGTATCAATAACCTCTTTTTAGTGATAGAAGGCCACATTTCAAGGTTTCATTTCCCAGGTGTTTAAGTTCAGTGAGAAACAGGCACATGTCACACCTCACAGTTCTCATTTAGATATCAAACCTTATCTTGACGTTGTTTTGGTTTTATCTAGCTCCATTACAAATTCTCTATATAAAGCGAATACTAACAGCAATTTTAGGTTTCTCTGTTAGTTGGGTGACAGGTGAGCTACAGTCTTGTGTTGCGCATCTGATTGCAGCATATCCAATTAGGATTTATATTTACACTATTTTCTCTATTGTCATATTTTTTAATTTATGTTATAATTGTGTAATTAGACTATCTGATGTCCCTGTAGATTGCAGCTGGAAATGTTTCCTCTCAAACTTATTATTGGGGTTTTTGCCCTGATATCTTCCACCTGGGCTGAGGTTTGTTGTCATAAATATTATATATATGTGTGTGTGTGTGTGTGTGTCTGTGTGTGTGTGTGTGTGTGTGTGTGTGTGTGTGAATGCATATAAGTGTGCACTGTATTTCATGTTCATATATTGTGTGAGTTTCCGTAAGTGACTGTTGTTGATGTTTTCTTCTATTTCATTCAACATATCTATCTTTTTGCCTTCTCACACTGGCCCTTATATGCGTAAGTTCCTTGTATGTCATACATTCTATAATACCCAATATAATACAAACATGCCATAACAAGATCAGTTTATGTAAATATTGTGAGTCATACGGTCATTTTTGTAATGATTTCCCTAGAGGAAGTTGGCATTGAGGACACCTCTGTGTCTGGAAGACTGTATAGAGCCAACAAGAATGTTGGTGAGATATTTCATTTGAGGAGGGATTTATGGTGTCAAACATATTAAAAACATACAAATTAAAAACTACACAGAAAGTAAATATTGCACTAGACTTGTAGTGACGACAGGTTTTGTTTGTGTGTAAGTGCGTGGGCCAGAGGAGCCTTTGGTGGTGGATGATATTGCCTATGCATCTGAGGCCGCGAAGAACGCTGACCCCTGTACTTCCTACGGGTGCATGTGGCCAAAGTATTCTGATGGATACGTCTACGTGCCTTATGTGATCGCAAACCAGTACTGTGAGTATTTATGGCACAGGTGCATCTCAAACAATTTGAATATCTTGGAAAAAGTTCATTTCCCCCCCATAATATTATGATCCTGCACGGACTGAATGTGTTTGTGCCACCCTAGTGGCCATTCTGTGTTTTACCTTGTGTTTGTGTCCAGTTTCCCTTGTGCCATGTGCTTACAGTAATGTTTCCATTTTCCTGTCCTGTCTGAATGTCCCCACCCCTTGCCTTATTTGGACTTCCTGCTCTCCTGTTTGATGTTTGTCACCTGTGTCCTGTTATGTCCTCATTGCCTGTAATTCGTTTTGTATTTAAGTTTTGTGCTTGCCTTTGTTCTCTGTCGGATTGTCTCTCTCGTCTTGTTGGAATCTGTCTGTCTGTCTGTCTGTCTGTAAGTCTGTCTGTAAGTCAATAAATGTGTTTGTCTGAAGATTCTGCCTGCATTGAGTCGTTGTGCGCTTGGGTCCTCCTGCCGAAAACCCTGTCAAACAATTTATTTCAAAAAGTTAAACTTTCATATAATCTAGATTCATATAATGTGAAATACTTCAAGCCTTTTTTGTATTAATATTGATTATTCTAATCTTGATGATTTCAGTTTACAGCTCATGGAAATCAAAAAGCCAGCATTTCAAAATATTAGAATAAACAATTTATAATACAGAAATGTCAACTTGAGAAGCAGGCAGTGGACTTTTTCATGATATTCTAATTTTTTGAGACGCACCTACTGTATATTACCAAGAAAAGACATCCCCTTTGTGGAAAGTTTGCCCCTGACCACCACTCCTTGCGGTCCTCTTTTCAGCCTCTAGAGAGCTGTCCGTCATTGAGCGTGGTCTGCAGTCCTTCTCGAGCTATACCTGCATCCGTTTTGTTCCCTGGAACAACCAGAGAGATTATATCTACATCCAGTCTCTCAACGGGTAGGCTAACTGTAGGAGGACATTATAACCTTTCAGATCTGTCTGCAAGAAAACCATATGTGTGTTCTGTATGTTTTACTCATGTGCTCTTTTACTTTTGTTTGTGAACAAGTTATTCATAGAAGTGTATGAGTGAACAGAAATTGGGATGATGAAAGATGTTTAGCATTTGTGACATTCTTTCTCAACGTGATTGGGCCTACGTGCTTGTTTGGATAGAGGGGGCCCGAGATGGAGCTGGCATCTTCACTAAGGAGGTTGGCACCTTCATGTACGTTAGGTCAAAGTTTGGGTAAATGTCACTGATGTCGGTTGTTAAGGAATACGTCCTTGTGTACAATGTTGGACGAGTTTGGGTGATGTGGTCAGCGAATATTTGACATGCCACAAGGGAGATGAAAGCTTTGACAAGTCCTATTAATTGTGCCTTTTCTCTGTATCTTTAGACACTTGTTAGTGGCACAGCATAGGTCTGCGGTACCATGAATACAGCTCTCTGAGATTTCTGACTGACTGCTGACTCTGCCTGAGAAATCTTTTGAACAATCTTGAATTTTAGCATGACACTACACACATTTCATCTCAACAAATGCCTCTCTGTATCCTGCATTGTACTGTTTTGTTTAGTTGCATAATCCAACTATATTTCTTTTTATAGCACAACTATCGATTTAGTAATTTAAGGCGGTGGTAGTGTAGTGGTTTAGGAGCTGGACTAGCATGCAGCCTGAAAGTTGTTGGTTCAATTCCTGGCTTCCACCGTTGTGTCCTTGAGCAAGGCACTTAACCCCAAGTTGCTCTGGGGACAATGTAATCCCTTGTAATATGGTTGACGTAAATCACTTTGGACAAAAAGTGTCTGCTAAATGTGATGTAATTTCTTCCCTAATCTTTCTCAGATGTTACTCTTATGTGGGTCGTACTGGCAATGGTCAGACGGTGTCTCTGAGTCGTTCAGGCTGCATCTACCACAACACTGTACAGCACGAGCTGCTGCACGCTCTGGGCTTCAACCATGAGCAAACCCGCAGTGACCGTGACAGCTACATCCGAGTCCTTCTGGAGAATGTTGAATATTGTAGGCTATTCATCTCTCGTTGATATGCTCTTTCCATCCCATCATGCATATTATTATCATTAGATGTATTCGATTAAAATACCGTACCTTTGATGTTAAATTACTTTTGATGCACAGTATAAAACAAAATCTTAAAATGTAACTATGTCAATATCAATATATCAGGAATGCCAGCTCTTAGGTTGCTCTCACATGTTGGCAGATTGCAATCACTTCTCCATGGCAAACATTAGGCCAATGGCTTGCCTTAATTACACACCATGCTGATTTTTTTCTTCCTTACATTTCCTATACAGCCATGCAGCACAATTTCAACAAGATCAACACTCTGAACCAGAATACTCCATATGACTACAACTCTGTCATGCAGTATCACAGGTCAATACATCTCTTACATGCTATAATTGCCACAGTCATTGCCACCGTTTCCTGATTCATTAATTCATTAATTCATCTGTTTGTTTGTTTGTTTGTTTGCTGTCTTTAATGCTATATGTTTCAGGTATGCCTTCTCTAAGAACGGCCTGCCCACCATGGAGCCCATCCCCAATCCCAATGTATCGTTTGGTGAGGCCAGTCAGATGAGTAGCAATGATATCCTGAGGCTGAACAGGCTGTACCGGTGTTAAGAGACAAATAGTGATCCAGATGGGATAATTCAGGTGCGTTCTGGCAAACAAACACATGAAGTCACTTTCCTGAGACATAGCTGTTCACATTGACTACAACGGCAAAGTGCTAAATCTTGTATCTTTAGTGTTACATTACACTGGATAAAGACTAAGGATAACACATTATATCTTTTCAAAACAGATGGGAGTTGTCCACTTCTGATTTCTACTGACTGAGTCCATATCAGTCCCTGAATATTGTCTACCACAAAACACGGATTCATAATAAATCGACAAAAATACCATTACCACGAGTCATTTTCTTTCTCTGTATTCTTGGTACTGATCTAAGCCTTTTGGCATTTTGAATAGCATATAGTTATAATAGCTTGCTTTCTCACATTACACACATTTCTCACTGGACACATTAACATGTACACACACACACACACACACGTTTTTACATTTGACCCCCTCATAAACTAGGCTACTGCAGCCTACAGTACATGCATGTTTCCTAACAGTATGAGATCTCTATATTTATGCTGAACATTAGCTTTGAGTTATGTAATATGTTTTCAAAGTTCAGGACACTGAACAGAGCTGTGCTAGCTGAACAGCCCTGAGGGCGTCCGTACTTAAGGTTGATATAGCCTACAACACGCACTCAACCAGCCCGTGTTTCCATGGATACATTACTTTCAGTTTGCATCACTTCACTTAATGCAATGTGATTAACTATTAGCTGCATTCGTGAACCAAATATCATCACTGACAGCACTGACTGCCATTTTTTTGTTTTTATACCTTAAGGAATTGTCACTAGCCCATACTTAAGCTAATGATCCACCGGTAACTCGAATACAGAATGACCTGGTAAATTAGGTCATTTCCTAGCACTGTCACTAGGGGGTGTCATGCATTTACAGACTTCTTTCTTTTTTTCCCTTTTCTTAGAAGGTGACTCACCTAGGTAGCTACAGTGAATATTTTCAGTAGCACATTTTACATGTCTACACTTGAGTTGACCTTATCTAAAGTAATACATTTGACTCTATTTAATGATATCATACTGCAGAGTCCCAAGTAGGCCTGGCTATCACAGATTCGAGGATCCCATCAACAGTAGGCCTGTGTTTTCTTTGGCTGTCATGAAACAATGACATACTGTTCGACCTGCAAGACTAAAGGTAATTTAGAGGCACAAAGAGGATAAAAATAGGACTATATCAACCATGTGTTTTTTTAGACCTTTAACAAAAATAAAAATATTAACTATGTTCTTCTAAAGTTGCCTATTGAATGTAAACTGCACTGTGCAACAGATCAGCATCTGTGTTGCATGACAGAGAAAAATATCTGATTCTGGTTAGGTTAAGGAATGAGTAGTCTGGCTGGGGCTTCATGGATATGCTTCAGCTGTGACCTGATTTTCTACAGGACAAACTGAGTCCATCACAGATTTTGGCCCTGCCAGATAAATCAAGTCTCTGTAATCTCATCTTTTCTAACTGTTGGGTTCTTTGTTAGGCTTTAACATTCTCTACCCCTGGAGAGTGATACCTAAAAAAGTCAAATCTCCTGAGGTCTTTTGCACAAAATTATTTCTCAAAGAACATGTATTTGAAATGAAAAGTGTGTTACCTCTTAAATCTACAATCATGCCATACTCTATGGCATATGGTGGGCCTAAATGAATGAACAGGCTTCTCAACCCAAGTTCAAAAAAGCTTGAACGCAGGTGTCATTTGCTTTGCTGCCCAAAGATCTGGGATAAGGGCCAGCATGTGTGTGTGTCTCTCTCTGTCTTTTCACTATCCATAGTTTCACTGGGGTGCACGTGTTCAAACTCCAAACACCAGCAGCCAGTGTTCTGGTCACACATTCCTGCACATTCATGTATGAGCGAAAGCATTTGGTCTGTCATTTCGACTTGTGAGGTTGTCGTTTAACCTATTGTCCCTTTGTGCAGTTTGCAAAGAGAGAACAAGGGACTCCTCACTCAGATAAACGGGGGGGGGGGGGGGGGGGGGGGTTCCTTGGACTGGATCGACCACATTCCTTCTGACTGAGATCAGATACGACAACTTATTAAAAATCTCTAAAACAGAGAGACCACTTGTGGGAACAGTTGTGGCTCTCAACAGCATTTTGGTGTTAACTTAGCAATATGAATGTCACTGTCAGTAGGAGCCATCGCTGGGTTCTGTAATCATAGTTTTCACGTCTGGCTACGGTCTGAAAAATATTTTAGGAGACGTGCTGGCAATCTTCAAGAGGTATTCTATTCTGTTGTTTTACTTATTTTCTCATCTCTGTCAATGGCTAGGTCATTGTGACTGTCACACAGCAAGAGTGTTCTCTCTACACACTCGTTCCAGTAAGCCTTCCCTTGCAGTTTGTGGCGGAGCCCTGTCATATGAGAGCGGGGCTATATGTGTCATTGAGATGGCTCTGATTTTAAACTCCTCAAGTTGGGAAGCATCTAATCTCCCTGGAATGTTAAGTCTAGGATCCTTTTTAAGAGGACAATTCAATCTCTATGATCGTCTCCAGTGTCGCCAGGGTTGTGACCCCAAACCTGCTTTTGAATGGTGAAGTCCGAACTAAGAGAATACTGTATGAGGCCAGTATGACCAGAGCTGTCAATGCCTTCTGAAATGCTACTGATTTTCATCCAGAGATAGCAAAGCCAGGCTTGACTCCCTAATAATTTTGCTGGTGGACAATCTTTTCATGTGAATTTGACTAATTCAATTCAGCTTAAAGAACCAGAAAACCCTGCACAGACTATAGCCGTATCAAAATGGTGCAAAATCAGCCTACAACTCCTACAATTCCAGTCTCCATAAATGATGGGAATGGATCTCACCATCTCCATCAGCAGTCCTCTGCTGCTGGCTCTTTGAGCGCTCCTCTGTAGTCGGAGCCAGTTCGCAGCATCCGGGCTCTCTGTCAACGGAAGCGAGACGCCGCTTAAGAGCACATAGGCGCCTCTGATGACCGTCCCCACACTCTTGCCAGAAACCTCTGTAGCCCTCTGTGCCATGACAATGGCTCGAGTCACTCTGAGCCAAGTCCTGCAGAGACGCGAGAGGAAGAGGACACGGAACAGAGTGGCAGACCCCAAATCCATCTCATTCAGCACAGCTCCGTCCACACACACTGTTCCGTCCACATACACTTTTCTGCCCCCTCACACACACTGCACATTACAGGCCATCGTTTTTGCTAGTGGAGAATTTTATGAGAACTTTAAGTTTTGCTTGTTAGACTTATCAACTCCAGATTAAAGATAATACATTTTTTTGAGTTCTGAAAGAGAATGGATTATCCAAGTTGGAAAGTTGCACTGTGTGAGCACAATATTTATGAGCAAAAACAAAGTCACATGAGCAAAGTTTAGAATGCTATGGCAAGGGCCACAGTTATTAGTGAATAAACAGTATTGTGTGGCCCCTCTCAGTGTATTGCATAGACATGACTAGTGACATTATAAGGGGCAGCTTGTGTTACATTACAGTTCACATGCTACTTCATATGGACTGATATAAGACTAATATGATTTGTGCCACATCAGAGGAGGGTCTCCTATTAGCCTTGTACTCTCAGTTGCCTCTGCACTGGTGGTCCATTCACCCTGCAAACACTGGAAGCTGGCAAATTGCTCCAAACATGATTAACCAAAACTGGCATGGGTTCAGCCATCAATTAGAGTCAGGAAAACGAGTGCACAGTAGTTCCCTTCACTGCTCTAAAAATATCCATGGTTCATCTGGCAGGAGTAGGCAAATGTATGGTTGCACTATTAATGCACAACAAATATGACTCAATATTCCCCCTTGACCTAATAGAGCCAAAGACATTTCAACACATCAATAAGAACATATTAGAAGCCTCTTATTATCGAGGCTTCATTTGTCAATGAAGTGGGTCTTGCTGCCTGATTCCAGAATAGGACCTCACCTTAGCACAAGAGACACACATCGGATGTGTAGACCTAGGCTAACACCAAGTCAGGGCTTCATCTAGTAGGCTACTGGTACAGATCCAGGCCTACAGGTAGGCAGCTATGAAGTCACTGGGCGTGGTAAATGAAATAAATTAGGCTATGTAGCCTATTAAATCATTGTGACCATCAGGGCATTGACAAAAACCATAACAGGGACCCACTTGCAGGCGTACAATAAACAGACACACAATTCATAGCCCACAGGCTTAAAAATGTTGTGGGAATTAATCCAAATCAATCATTTGGCAAAATATAGTGTTTTGTTGACTTATTATTGCCACACAGTCACTGTAGAAAACACTGTAGAGTAGACGCAGAGGGCTGAAATAAAATGTAGCCTTGGAGAGAAAGCGCATAATAACACAAGGTAGCCTACAACGTTTCATTGTTAAAATGTTGTCCTGACTGGTTACGACTGTCTTTAAATAGAGAAATCTTCATTCCAGTCCACTACAGCCCACACTGGAAAAGGCGACCAAATGTGTGTGGCACTAGAGAGGTTAAGCGACGGTTATATCGAAGCAGAAATAGGATCGACGTTTACTGGCAAATGCTCGTGTCACTCTTGCCCCCTTTTCAAGTTTGGAACAGGAACGCACGGGATTTGCATCTGGAAGGCTCTGGTCCACGCCTTCAACGCAAACCTCACAACCCGAGCGCCTCAACATCGGCGTGGAACCAAAAGAAACGGTTGTTTTTTTATTTGACGGCTGTTATTTCATGTAGAGGGGACTGCCTTATGTGATTTACATTCAGCAGCGTAATAGTTAAAGCCGTGCCGAATGCGTTGTTTTATGTTGTGTGTGGTGCCCTCACTCCAGCAGACCGCTACAGTAGGAAGATGGCGTCGGAGGGAGCGAGCGGGGAACAGCCTCCTCCGATACAAACACTGGCAGCCGCAATCCATGGAGGTGTTGAAGCGGTAAGAAATTGTTTGAGAATAATGGCTATTTATCGGCAGTGTATCTGGCATTATACCAACGCTGAATAATAATAAGACTGTAACATTACACGTCATGTTTTCAATACAAAGCTGCGACGCTCATCGTCGCTGCTACTGCACATCTTAAGGTGTTATTTTGTTGAATCCAAAGCCATTTGCGAAGTCAAGATGATTGTTGGGTAGCCTCCAGCTCCATAGTATAGGCTACGCACATTGCTTAACATCACTGGCTAGGTTGCCATTGATTTCTGTTGTTACGTTTATCCTCACATACATCTTTTTGGTCGAGCAGATCTGACTGCACAAAGCAGTTTTTCATAATGCCGATGCTGTGGCTTAATGAGAAGTGAGTCGTGGCGCTTTGATCAATCAGACTATGATAGCGCGTTTAAAAATGATTAGGCCTATGTTCCCTACATTTTGTATGAGAATCATTTGATGACATTTCGCTGTGATTTTTGTTAAAATATTGTCAGACCTTTTTTTGTACTCAGTTGAAATAGGCCACACAGTTGCCTGTGTTTAAAGCCCTTGATTCTTCATGTTTCCCTCAGTGCTGGAAAATGGTAGCTTAAGTTGAAAAAAAAACATTACAACGTTATAATCAATGTATGGCGACAGAATGGTCAACATGAAATGAAGTTGCAGAAGGCTGAGGATCTGTGACACAGTTTCATTTATGACCAGAGAGAGAGAGAGAGAGAGTCTGTATTGAGGTGCCACGCAGTTTAAAAAAAGAACTCCAGTTGAGTTTGATGTCTCTTGTTCAGGAAGCCTTTAGAGAATCCACTCAGCTCACATCCTAGTTAAAATATGTTTGTAGCCTATACATAAGGCGATTTCAGTCAATAGTTGTCTACATATTTAGTCTAAAAGGAATGTCAAAATAACTAAACTGCAGGTCAGATCAAGCATTTTACATAGCAATATTATAGGCCCAAATAACAACAAAAAGCTAAATTGAAAGGTTATGTGTATCTTACTATTTGTTAATTCCTTTACAATAGTAGGCATGTAGTTTACTCATGTCTGGCTCTTTACACACTAGAACCTGCCTGCTATCAGGACCCCCTCTATGTTGCACAGTACAGGTAACATGTTCATGCTATTATTAGGCTATAACTGTTCAGTGCCCCCTACCCCAACCTTGATTGTTGCTGTGGGAGAGTTTAAATATAGCCAATCGGTTTCTGAAAGGTACAGCAGGAGTCTCCAGGGAGGGTTTGGGGTGGGGGGTGAGTGGGATGGGGGGGTATGTTCACCGGAGATGCTGCTAAATTGGTCTGAATTTCAGTGACTCAGCTGGCATAGTTCATAGTACAGTGTCACTCAGCTCAGTCTCGCTTGTCAGGCAGGGCGCTTTAATGGTTGGTCGGCAGGCTGGTTTACATTTGGAGTCATGTCGAACAGGTGCCCCTGCTGCCGTGGAGCAAACCCTCGTCCCCTCCGCTGCACCCATATATCTCTGTCTCATAGGGCGGCTTGTCCTGCCAGCTCCTTCGAAGCCTTCTCAGAGGTATGCCGAAAGGCCTCACAGCTTTTAATTAAACTGGTTCTTGCCCTCTTGTTGGAAGAGACCCCTTTTTTGTTGCCTCTCAGCAGGGAACGGTGCGCTTGTCAAGACCATTCAAGAAATACGCCCCCCCATCTGTCTGAAGGAAGGGGAGGGCTTAGCTGCTAGTGGGCTTGGTTTTCCCTCTCTGTACATTACCTCAAATCCCCTAGCCACTTGCCCCTGCCAGTGCATGATGTGTGATTTGAGCCAGCAGCCAGACCCATGGATACCCTGTCTCAGCTGAATGACTGAAGCTAAGCAGGTGTGGACTTGGTTAGTGCTTGGATGAGAGACCTCCTTGGAAAACTAGGTTGCTGCTGGAAGTGCTGTTAGGAGGTGCCACTCTCCCCAAAACATTGATCCCAATGCCCCAGTGCAGTGACGGGGACACTGTATGAGTATATATACTCTTTTGATCCTGTGAGGGAAATTTGGTCTCTGCATTTATCCCAATCCGTGAATTAGTGAAACACACTCAGCACACAGTGAACACACACTAATCCCAGCGCAGTGAGCTGCCTGCAACAACAGCGGCGCTCGGGGAGCAGTGAGGGGTTAGGTGCCTTGCTCAAGGGCACTTCAGCCGTGCCTACTGCTCGGGGTTCGAACCGGCAACCCTCCGATTACAAGTCCGAAGCGCTAACCAGTAGGCCACGGGTGCCCCCAACTCCCACTGTGCTGCAGGAGAAGCCGTTCCTTCAGATGAGACGTTAAACTGACTCACTGTGGTCATTAAAGATCCCATGGCAATTATTGCGAAGAGTAGGGGATTTCCCGGTGTCCTGGCTAAATTCCCAATCTGGCCCCCTAATCATCCCCCAGTATAATTGGCTCATTCATTCATTCATTGTGGTGAGTGTTCTGGCCCATAATGGCTGCTCTGCATCACCCAGGTAGGTGCTACACATTGGTGGTGTTTAGTGAGGTCCCCACCTTCAATGTGAAGCACTCAGGGTGCCTTGAAAAGCGATATATATGTGTGCTGTTGATTAAAAAATACAGCAGAAATAGCAGTTATATTTTGTTGTATTCAAGCTTATATCCTCCTCATTGTTTACATACTCCTATCCATACCCTAATGTATAAAATCATAACCATCTGCTCATAAATAGACATGCATATTACCTGATGCTGTGCAGGTCATAGAATCATTGGTTGTCAAATACAGCCCTCAGTATTTACCCCATTACAGCTGCAATATTCAATTCACAGCTGTTAGGCCAGAGAGAGAAGAATGTCATGCATTTAGATGATGTTGCATGTGATTTGGGAGAATAAAGGGCATTTCATATGAGGAAAATGCTGCACTGTTTTAATATTGCTGTTCGGAGTATATCCATCACAATTTGCAAGTCAGTTGCACTGCAGGCTAATAAGTGATGAATACATGCTTTTGAAGAGGTGGGTTCTAGAAAGATACCTGAGCCCTTATTGATGCCGACATTCATGAGGCACAGATTGACAGCCATTATGCTTTTAGAAATGTGCAACTCCAGGGACCATGGGGAGAGCAAAAGTTTTAATTGATCTAAGTAGCAGTGAAAGTGGCATAGTTGGTTGCAATTACTGCCGTTCCCTTTGGCACGCATGTGGCCGTTTCAGGGTTTAATGAAGTGGTTAAATGCAACGGAGCTGAAAGGCCTCCAGGTATTGCATGAAGTAGCCAGATTTTGTTGCCTTATTATATATGTGTAGTTAAAAAGAGCCCAGCCTATGATAACAAAAGCTAGTTGTAATGGTTAGAGATGTTGACAATGTGTTGGACATAAAAAAAAGAGTATCCAAGGAATGTTATGAGCTGGTTCTATTTTAGTATTTTCTCACATGCTGTTAGTTAATCTAACGATTCTTCAGAAAAAAAGTGATTTATACTATATTACTGTTAGGCTACTTTCTTATATATGTCTAGTTTAGTACTGCAGTTTCAGTATGGCATAGGAGACTATTGTCATTGCTCAGCCATGGTTATCATGGAGTAGTACTATCATATTTCTGTTGTTAGAGCATGTTATAGCAGAAGTGCTGTCTATTGCCCTTACATATGGAAGAAGTGCTGTCTATGTCCCTTACATATGGAGTATGGAGAATGTCAAGCAGGTGCTGATAGGGAGGTCACCCGCTGCTGCCTGCGTCCTGTCCGACCATGCAACCACCATGACTCTCTGACCTTGCGCAGGCTGCACATCCTGTGCCAAGTATCTGAATGATGGGCTTGCAACACCTTGTGTCCTCACTTTTCCCTCTCTCTCTCTCTCTCTCTCTCTCTCTCTCTCTCTCTCTCTCTCTCCCTCTGTGTGTGTGTGTGTTTGTGTGTGGGCAGAAATGTGAGTTGAATGTGGATAACCTCAGCAAGCCGGAGCTCCTCACACTGCTGAGTATCATGGAGGGGGAGTTGGAAGCGCGGGACCTGGTCATCGAGGCTCTCAGGGTGAGTTATCCCGAAACACACACACACACACACACACACACACACACACACACACACACACACACACACACACACACACACACACCTACCAACGCACACCCAGCAAAGACTTAACACATTCCTCACCTTTTAGGAGCCCTAATGGTATTTCTGAAGTCACCAACTACAAAGGCTTGGCTGCCTGACATGTATTACTTTCTTTCCTGCAATGCTCTTGTTTGTGTGTGTGTGTGTGTGTGTGTGTGTGTGTGTGTGTGTGTGTGTGTGTGTGTGTGTGTGTGTGTGTGTGTGTGTGTGTTTTAAGTTACTGGTATGAACTGCTTCCATCAGGTAGGCTAGGTGTGTGTTGACATTGTTTTATTTTGGGTAATACACGGTTAATTACACTAGCAGAGATGTGGTGCTTGTGGTTTGAGAGCACCGTGCAAGTGAACAGTTAAAGCTTGAAGATAGCATTGGTAGCATTTGGTCTCATTTGTTATGGCATTCTCATACATGAGAATGGAGGAGAGCATAACCAAGATGGGGAAACCACAGTGAGCCCTGCACAATTTAATCCGTTGATACACTATTGAAAACATCAGTCACTCTTGCTAATCAGGAAGCCATGAACGTGTATGTTCTGTGGTTCTGTGGCTGTTTTTGAAGGAGAGGTCTTTTGCTGAGAGGTTTACATATAAAACTCTTTGAGTTGGAAAAAACAACATTGTGGAAATCTCTTCAGCATTTAGGTCAACAGCAACACCCTTTTCCTCTAGTGCTTCAGTTCCGACTCAAGTGTTAAACTAGTAATGGCTTTCTAAGTGGATGAGCTTCAGCATTTTTTAGGCCAGTGTATCAACAGTGACATCTTGTATATCTTCCAGTTTCTCTCTCTCTCTCTACCTCTCTTCCTCTTTTTCTTTTCTCTGTGTATCTCTCTCTTTCTCTCCCTCTTTCTCTCCCTCTTTCCTTACACACTCTGTTCATCTCCTCCTCCAGTGATCTTCTGAAGCGGCCAAACAGAAGAGGCCGTGGGTTTGTGTTAACGACCTCTCAAATCCGTCTTGAGCTGCTTCGTCTCTTCCTTTCCTTGTCCACTCTTTCCTGTTCTTTTTTTCCTCATCCTTTCACCCTTTCCCTTCCTCCCTCTCTCGCTCTCTCTTTCTCTTTCTCTGTTCCTCTCCCTCCCTCTCTCTCTCTCTCTCTCTCTCTCTCTCGCTTTCTCTCTATCTCACCCTCTCTCACCCTCTCTCTGTCTCACTTTCTTTCTCTCTCTCTCTCTCACCCACTCCCTCTTCATCTCTCTCTTTCTCTCTCTCTCTCTCTCTGACCCCCCATTTTCTAATCTCGGAGGTCTCCGTGCACTTTGCAGGCGGCTTGCTTTTGTCGGCCTGTTCCCTTGACTCGCAGTGTTTCCCAGCTGGCTCCCTCCCTGCGGATATCCTATCTCTCTCTCTTTCTCTCTCTCGCGCCTTTTCTCTCTCTCTTTCTCTCTTTCTCTCTCTCTCTCTCTCTCTCTCTCTCTTTCGCGCTCTCTTTCTCGTTCTCTAACTCTCTCTTTTTTCTCTTTATTTCTCACTCTCTTTCTCTCTTTCTCCCTGCCCCACTCACACTCTATCCACCACAACATTTCTCCCAGCACAATGGTCTTGTTTGTTTCTGTGGCGGTGAAGAGATAAGCCTGATCACTGCGCAGAAACGGCCTGATATCCCCAATAAAGTGTCTGCTTGGAGGCCCAGCGAGGGGTATGGAGGAGGGAAGGGCAGAAAAGGGGAGGTAGTGTTATGGTAGACTAACAAGTACCTGCATCACCAGCTAGCCATGGCACCACCATGCCTGAGCCTCAATACGATGTTCCGCGGAAGATGGCTCGAGTGATGTAGCATGGTGTCGCTTCATTAAGAGATTTTTTTTTTTTTTGTCTGGGTGATTCATTAGCGTGCTGGAGAAAGCTTTTTGAGCCTCTGTGTCGCTTTTTCATCAGAGAGAATGGAGAGGAAACTAAGCAGATTAGCCCAACGAGCACACAGTCACATGACAACACCCCGCCCCCCCCCACACACACACACATCAAAACCTCTCTTTCAGAGCCAGTCCATGATATCCCTACTGGATCAGCGGATCAAAACAAAACAACTCATATTTGGGGCATCTGGAAGCCGGGACTAGTGAGGGAATCATCCTGAGCGCATCAGTATTAAGGCTTTTAATGCAGTACCAAATCATATAGGTTTCAATAGAATGTGTGTATATGATGAAGTGGACCATTCAGTTCAATTCAATTTCATTTATTAAGCAATTCAATTGGAAATCCCAGTGCATTGTCAAGAGCCTGAACCCCCTAGAGCTAGCACTGAGGTGATGGGGGCACGGAAATACTCTTATTTAACAGCAGAGTGTCAGCTTTTAAGGGGGGGACCCATCAGGCCTAATTCTGTCTTTAACTGTATTTGAGGTGTAGGATCAGAATGGTGGGTCTACTAATGATCTGATACCAGGCTTTGTCATCTTTTCAATAAATGGTGTCAGTCCTGTGCATTGAGAGTGCATGTATAAGTAAGTAGTATATATACTCTTTTGATCCCGTGAGGGAAATTTGGTCTCTGCATTTATCCCAATCCGTGAATCCGCGCAGTGAGCTGCCTGCATCAACAGCGGCTGCATCAACCCTCCGGTTACAAGTCCGAAGCACTAACCTGTAGACCACGGCTGGCCGCATGTAATGCTCAGGCTGAAATGGTTTTGGTTTCATGCTGTTTTCTCAGTCAGTGGTCATATTTTGGTGCAAGCATGCGCTGTTATGAATGCCTGTCACAGGTGCTAGGTCTGTAAAAGCGAAAGCCTTTGCTCTTACAACGTCAGGCAGTTTGGGAATGTGTCACTATCTGGTTTGGTCTCCTTAAGTGAGGCGCTGTTTGAGTCAGTAGATGCTAAATTAGTCCGGCCAAGTTTCCCCTCTGACTGACTCCCTCCCTGAAGCAACAGTGGCTAGTTTGCCTCCATATGCTGGTGGTGGCCAGCTTTCACCCGCGGCATGAATGAATTAACTGGCCCCTTCTGCCCTTGTCTTCCATCTGTATAGCAACAGCAGCTACGTTCAGCGCTCATGTGTGTGGGGCGGTGGGAGGAGGTCACATTGCAATGCTGTCAGAATGCCCCCTGTGACAGTTAAAGCATTTGCCCCCCCCCCCCCCCCCCCCCCCCACCACCCATCCAACGTGCCTAACCAAACACGCATCCATAGGAGAGTGGCTCTAGACACCCGTAGCAGAGGTCTTGTTAATCAAGCCTGCAGCGTTGATGGTTAAAGTAGGGGGGACTGATCCCCCTGTATCAGCTGAGCATCTCTGTGTGGAGCGGAAAACCACGTTGTCATCACCCCCCCCCCCCCAGTGCCCAGCCACCACCACCACCATTTCCCCTACCCCATCTGCGGAACGGCCCAGCTTTTTTTAACCAGATTGTTTCCCTGAGCGGGATGCAGGGATTTGGGGGGTGGATGGGAAGTAGGTCGTCATAGTTACTCAAGCTCTCTCGCTCTCTTTCACTCTCTCTCTCTTTCTCATTCTCCCTCCCTCTCATTCTCCCTCTCTCTCTCTCCCTCCCTCTCATTCTCGCTTTGCTTCCACCCCTCTCTCTCTCTCGTCCTCCCTCTCTCTCTCTCTCCCTCTATTTCTCTCTCTCCCTCTCTCTTTCTTTTTTTTCCCTATTCCGTGTGATGATAGAATGTATCATTCGCCAACCCCTTCTGATTCGGTGATGCTCAGTTTTGATGTTTATTAGATGCGGCCATTAAACATGCCAGGATAACATTCACAGGAGAGGCCACGTGAGCTTACTGGGAGGCCAGTGGGGTTGGGGGGGAAGGGGTTGTTAAGGGGGATGAAACCTGAAGCGGCCTCTAAAATAGTCTCCTCGGTGTGTGTGGGGGTATGTATGTGTGTATGTATGTGCGTGCAGTTATCGGTGTTCTTGTGTGCATGTGTGTGTTTGAGTGTGTGTGTGTGTGTGTGCAGTAATCAGTGTGTGTGTGTGTGTGTGTGTGTGTGTGTGTCACTGGGTGCACATGTTCTGTCCCAGATTTCATCGATGGTTATTTCACTGCCCACAAAAGAGAGCATATGGTAGAAATGCCAGAAAGCATTGGTGGTCGCCCCAGAAAGTTCTTATGAGTGACCAGCATCAATGGCACTCATAATCCAATTAAGACTTTAGATAGTATTGGATATTCAGGTAAATTAAAACAGCTCCACTGTTCTCATGGCTATTTCTCTTCAGTTTGTACTGTTCTGCAGCTAACAGAAATTAATAATGAATACCCATGCTGATGCTATATGGTGTGGATCACACAGCAGATACACAGACACACACGCACGCACAGACTAACACACATGCACACACACAACATCTCTGCTTGCCTGACTGTTCTAATGTGTGTATGCCTAACAGCACAGCTGTGGCTATGACGTATATCATCTGACAGCGATCGAATAGGGTTCAGCACCAATGCACAGACACCCATTCTTGTGTTGTTTGTGTTTGTGGAGTTGGTGCGTAGCTGATAAGAATAGCATCCAAGGGATAGCAGCTATGAGCTGTTAGCATCACGTCAGCGTGTCAGCGTAAGGGCTGTCTTGGGGAAGTGTGTGTGTGTGTGTGTGTTGTTGGTGTTTGTGGAGTTGGTGCGTAGCTGATAAGAATAGCATGGCGAGGAGAGCCGCTAGGAGCTATTAGCATCACGTCAGCGTAAGGGCTGTCATGGGGAAGGAAGGCCCGTCGACAACAGTGTGCTGTGGAGCAAGGATGATGTGGCTCACTGTGTGTGGCAGCTCTGCTGCCCCACGCTCGCTTTCCTCTCTCCTCTCTCCTCTTCCTCCTCTCTCTTGTTTTCCATCTCTCTCTCTCTGTCTCTCCATCTCCTACCCGTATATTTTGCTCTCAGATTCTTTCCTCCTCCCTTTTCCCCCTCTCCTTTCCTCCCTTCCTTCTTTCTGTCTGTCTTTCTTTCTCACTCTTCCTTCTTTGTCTCTCTCTCTCCCCATCTGTCTCTCCCTCCCTCTCTCTCTCTCTCTCTCTCTCTCTCTCTCTCTCTCCTGCTCTTGTTCTGTGACGTGACTGCCCTGAGAAGCTGCCTGGTTCCAGATCGATGACTCTGCATCTCTGTGAGCAGCAGAGCTAGAAGCCGGAGCCTGCTGCCACTCAGAGCCACATAACTCCTCTGAGCTTTGTCTTATTGTTGCCCTCTTGTTTGCATACGCAGAGCAATGTTTCTGCGAGTCTAATGACTTAAAGACCAGCAAGTAAAATTCACTTTGCTTTACAAGGTGATTTAATTTTCATAATTGGTGGTGGTGTTGCCTTAAAAGATTGGCTTTGTTTTTCCCTCAAAGGCCTCAGGGTTGACTGCAATGTTTCACTTCTTGGAATCATGGTGGTAAAATTGTAAAATTGCTAAATTGGTCAAATGCTCTGGTGTTTATTGGCATTTACGGTATTAAGCATTGATTGAAGAAAAGAGAACAGAAATGACTCTCTCAGATGAATGCACCCAAGATTATGTCACGAATCTCCAGGAGAAAGGAGGGAAAAATCATTATCTGGGCTCTCATTTCCCTTCCTAAATCAATATTGGAGGTAGGCCTCTCCACGGAGCTCCCTGGCCGCGCTCCGGTCTCGCTGGATGAGTGCAGTTGCTCAGCAGATTGCGCTGCGGGCCGTCTTGAGACCGCAGGGGCCGCGGAGTGTGGGCTAGCTAATGCCATCTCGTGAGTCATCAAGCGTGGTGGGTGGAACTGTACACATTTGCATGGAGCCTTGCCGCTCTGGAGCGCCTGCGTCATGGCGCCGGGAAAGAAAGACAAGTCCTCACTGACTACAACGTCTGTGTGGAGCAGGACACCCGACTCTCTCGTTCTCTCTTTCTCTCTCTCTCTCTCTCTCTCTCTCGCTCTCTCTCTCTCGTTCTCTCTCCTTCTCATTCTCTCTCTTGCCTCTCTGTATCTTTTGGTTAAACACAAGTAACCCAGGCTGGAAGGGTACATCCCCTCTTGTGTCTGTTATGAAGGGATATGCTGGGAAAAGCCAGGAAAAGCCGCAGCGTTGACAGTCAGCTGAGCCTGGATGTGATTGGAGGAGGGGGTAATGGGGGGGGTGGGGGGGGGGGGGGTGTTGAGGGGTATTTGCAGAGGGCCATGTTTAAGTGCGCTTAGGGACCTGGCCCAACTCTTATCTTGGCTCCAGGCCTTGTGCCCTAACAGATTTGGATCAGGCAGAGGGTCCCCAGCCTTCCTCTATTCTCCAGCACAAATGCAAAGCTTTGAACCAGAGTTGAGCTCCTCAGGTCTTACACACAGGCCTGACTAGATGACATGTCTGACCATTCTGTTTTCATTCTGCATAAATCCCGAATGAATGGAGACCTTTTTACTGCTGCAGAATATGAATATGAAGAATATGAATACCCCAGGCCAAATGAGATTCTAATGTTGAATATGAAAGTTGTATTCATTAAAGGCCCTCATTGCAGTGGTCACCCTGAAGACTGAGAAACGATGGAACTTTCTGTTCTGCGAGTGGGAGAGATGCGTGAGACTTCTTGGCTTTGAGACAGTGAGATGACGTCTGCCAGAAGTTGCGTTCTCTTCTGCATATAGTCGGCTCTTTGTGGACAACAGTGGCGACTATTGTCCCCTGTGGCTCTCTGGACGCAATGCCACCCTCTCTCCGAGAGCCCCCTCGGTGCGCCCCCCCAGTGATGATACATCACACTGCCCGTGTCGTCCAGGGGATCCTCCAGCTTGTCAGCTCATAGCTTCCGATGTGTCTCTGCCTCAGTCACTGTCTCGATGATTTGTCCATCCTAGAGGCCTTTCACATGGCTGTTCTGCATGCCCGCCTACTTGCACACTGCAGGTCCACTCTGTGTCGCAGGTGTCACCTGAAGTAGTCTTGCTCATTTGCTGAGCCGAGAATGATTTAGTAAGATTGTTGCCATTTAGGCCCGGCATAACACATTCAAACTTAGCTCAAAATAGCCATGGGATATCCATCAGGCTTCAGAGAAATGACTTGTCAGGTCATCTTTCAAAATGAAGTTAGCCAGATTCGTGTCAGCACATTTATGGGATAATTATGATAAACAACGAGGCCTGGTTGGGCTGTAAAAAGGCTGCTCTGGTACAGCGGTCTTGGCTGCGGCTCTGGGCTTGTTTATTGCATTTTTGTGGCCCAGGGAGGGAGGGAGGGTGAGTCGAGAGGGAGGAGCGCCTGAGTCGAGAGGGAGGGTGGGTGGATGGGCAGTCTCAGCCTGTGGGGAGGTGGGGTGGTTGGCTGTGGTCAGGGCACGGGGTGGTCTACTTAACGATCGATGGTGGCCAAAGGACATACAGTCTGTCTGTGTGGATTTGGGGATGGAGACAGATGCTAGCGCTAATGCTAACAGTTTCGGGCCCATGTTTAATGTTTTTTGGGGTTAAATGTGCATAATGATCGTTAGCCTCTCCCCTGGTCTATGTCCCTGTCTTCTGCTCCCTAGGCTGGAGAGTGGGTGTCCTGTCTAGTTGATTAAGCCGCTGATTGAAGAGAGTGGAACAGAAAGTCCATATATGACCTCCAAACTGGGAGGTAACTAATAGTTACCTAATCATTTGTGCATAACCCTGGAGTATGAGAGCAAGATCAGGATGCAGCTTTTGAGCTTTGCTCTCAGCCTCAGCTTGTTAGCCATGATGTTTTGGTCACTGGTATGACTGAAGTTCTGGTGCAAGCCCCACTTGTAAGCCCAAACCTAGGCTGTGTGTCTGGAGCTGAGTTCCTTAAATGCCAGTGTTTTAGAGGCCAGGTTGTTTGTTATTGAGAACTTGAGTCTAACTGCCACACACACACACACAGACACAGACACACACACACGCTGTTGGCATATGCTTAATTGGCATGCTTGCTTGCCAGTAATCCTCCCTGGTGTCTCTCTCCATTGGCTGTATGTTTGTATTTTGTCTCTCGGACTGTTGTGTTAAGGGCTGTTTGCATGTAGAAGAGACTTGTAGAACCTTGACGGAGTTTTGAGATGTTCATTCCATAGACCCTGTTCCCCAACGCATGCCCTTTCATCGGCCACATTTATGTCCCCTACTTTTGTTGTTAAGGTTGTAAGGGTACACTCTTGTTTTGATTCGAGCTGACACGCAATACCTGTCAGTGGCACCTTTTGAGCTGCTACAGTGAACATCGGCCAACATCACTTGGCGCGGTTTTGACAAATAGCAGTCGTGGCTCAGAAAAAACACCCCCCGCTGTGCCCCCCCATAAGCTTCCAGAATGTTCTGAGAGTGCTCCCTGTGGAGGATCATCAGGCCAGCAGCATATCCGCTGTCACATCGAGTCAGAGTATGGAGCTGCCTCCATGCCATCACCACCGTCAAGCCCACCACCACCACAATTGCCACCACTACCACCACCTCCACCACCACTATCACCACCACCACTCTTCCACACCACCACCACCACTTCCACACCACCACCAGCACCACCACCACAATCACAATCACAATCTCCACCACCACCACCACCACCACCACCACCACTATCACCACCACCACTCTTCCACACCACCACCAGCACCACCACCACAATCACAATCTCCACCACCACCACTTCCACACCACTCTACCACACCACCACCACCACCACCACTTCCACACCACTCTACCACACCACCACCACCACCACCACCACTTCCACACCACTCTACCACACCACCACCACCACCACCACCACTTCCACACCACTCTACCACACCACCAGCACAATCACCACCAGCACCACCACTCTAGCACAAGTGCCTCCATTCCCTCGTTAGGACCTCTCTCTCCCTCCCAACCCCCTTGGGCATGTCAGTGCCTCTACTCTCCCCACCTATCTGGCCTGCCACTCCCCAGGGATCAGATATAGCAGCAGGCGTCCGTGAGGAGTCGGCAGCATAGCTGTGGGAGGGCATCAGTCGGGGCGGCTGCCTGGTGTCAGTTAGTGCATGTGTGGCCCTCACAGCGAGGGCGTATCATGTGAAAGGCCATGCCCATGAGAGGGGTTGATGTTTCCACCTTCTCGTAGAGGGTGAGTGGACAGTGTGCGAATGCAGTGAAAGCAGAGAATGTTGGGGTCTGTTACAGCACAGGTTGGGTTTTTTTGTCTGCGTGTTTTTTGTCTGTGTGTTTGTGAGCAGTGAAATATACTGTATGTGTTGGTTTCTGTGTGTATCTGTGTGTGCGTGTGCGTGTGCGTGTGTGTACAGCCATGCCCATGTGCGTCTGCACCCATGCACTGAGCATGTGTGGGTCAATAAGCAATGGATTTTATAGATTGTCCCTCTACGGTGCGCCTCACTCTGAAATATAGTTCATTTGCGAGTGCAGTTAAAGTAGGCCACGACCATTATTAGAGAGCAGACAGAGAAAATGCCCAGTGGCAGTGATCAGAACCATTATGGCATTTATGCAAGGGCCACTGTGAACCCAAAGTCATTTTATGGTGATGGCCATTAAAGGTGCCATGTGTAAGAATTGAGGTAAAAATATCCAAAAAATGAGCTACACGCATCAAAAGAATAAGAAGAAATAAGGGCGATGATGTCATTAAAAAAATGACAAGGTATAGTGCTGCAGAGATATCAACCTGAATTAGCATGCTAAATTACTAGCCACAGCCCGACAGGTGTCATAATACCAGTTTAGGCCATGGGAGGCGGTATGCGGGCAACATAACCGCCAGCCAAAATGCAATACACATGTCTTGGTTATTACTCTAGGGTAGACCAACTCGCTTTCTGGAGGCATACTGCCCCCATCTTTTATGGAATGTGGAGTATGAATTGATTTTTTGGCGGACATTACACATGGCACCTTTAAGCATTCCCCCATACTGCTGCCTTCATATGCTGTCAGTTTGCACTTTCCACAGCTGATCTTTTTTAACAGATTATCTTAAAAGTAGGCCCTGTTAAGTCTTTTCCAAATGTTATTATTTATGCACGCCCTGTTGGTGGTGAAACATTTTCAAGTGCACATTTGCAATCATGTGCTGCCTCTACCCGACAGGATGTTCATGAAGTAGGTTATCTGTGTAGCAGTGCTCTCCGGCAGGTCTGCGCACAGACGTCATTGGCCCCCTGTAAGCTGTTCTGGTTAAAGATTCATTGTTCTGCCTCCAAGTGTAGTGTGGGGAAGAGGAGCATTCTCACTGAGCCATCAGAAACGCTCAGCCCACCACCCCTGCAGGGTCACACACAGCAGTCAAATGACTCCCTGTGTGCTCAGTGTGTTTGTGTGTGTGTGTGTTTGTTTGGTTTGTGTGTGTGTGTGTATGTGTTTGTTTGGTTTGTGTGTGTGTGCGTTTGTGTGTGTGTGTGCATGTGTATGTATATGTATATGTGTGATTGTGTGTGTGTGTGTGTGTGTGTGTTTGATTTGTGTGTGTGTGCGTTTGTGTGTGTGTGCATGTGTGTGTATATGTGTGATTCTGTGTGTGTCTGTCGTTGTGTGTGTGTAGCAGCTGTGTGGGAAAAAGGGAGAACTCATTACAGTATGGAAGTGCTACTCCTCAGCTTCCTTACCCAGCCCCCACTGTACATGAGCCCGGTCCACCTCCGGTCCAGTCACAACGCAGGAGAGAGGAGAGCGCACAGGCAGAGAGGAAGAAATGCAAATGGAGATGAAGATGTGGATGAGGTGCCAGTGCTTTTTGGCTGGAGTGTGTGTGTGTCTGAGTGTGTGTGTGTGAGTGTGTGTGTGTCTGAGTGTGTGTGTGTGTGTGTGTGTGTGTGTGTGTGTGTGTGTGTGAGTGAGAGAGAAGATAATCTATATAAGAAACAGAAAGAGAGAAAGAGAGTGTATATCAGAAAGAGCGTTCTGGTTCTGCTCGACATGTTCTTTGCAGGGTCTGTGATGTTCTCCTCTTATCACGTTGGCAAATGCCAGAGAGATTGAGGCGGTTGACGCCGTGGCCCATTTATGTAAGACCTCCTTGCGGGGGCTCTCTCTCTCTCTCTCTCTCTCTCTTTCTGTCTCTCTTTTTCACTTTCTCTCTCTCCTTCTGTCTCTCCTTTTCACTTTTTCTCTCTATCTCTCTCTCTCTCTCTCTCCTTCTGTCTCTCCTTTTCACTTTCTCTCCCTTTCTCTCTCTCCCTCTCTCTCTCTCCCTCTCTCTCCATCTGTCTCTCTCTCCTCCATGGACAGATACAGAGGGAGGGAGGGAGAGGATGGGAGAGGCAGAGTAAGTGAAACAGACAGTAAGAAAGAGGGATAGAGAATGTGAGGGAGAAAGAGAGTAAGTAAAACAGAGAGGGGGGGCAGGCTCTCAGATTTGCTCTGCTTGTTCTGCTCTGTAGTTGAAACAGAATTCGTACAAGGGGCTCGATAGCCTCACATGAATATGCCGGCTCGCTCTCTCTCTCTCTCGCTCGACCAGCCACCCCCAGCCACTGGGTCCTCTCATGGGTCCTCCTTACAAGCAGCGCTATTGCAGTGACCAGAGACCACAGCAAATGGTTTAGATGAGTGCGGCACGAGTCGAGCCAGAAGCCGTACACAACTCACCCCCACCACCCCAATGCTCTTGGCCCCAAGTGAGTCCAAAAATACACTCAATCAGCCCTCTTCTAAACAGATGTTTCACCTTTTGTCAGCTCCCACCTCGCACTGCGCTTCAATAAAAGCATGTTTCCTTTCACATGCTAATGTTGGCACAGGCTTTGCTGTGTGTTTGCAGTGTTATGTGAAATTATGTCAAATTTGGAGCACGAGTTAATCTGCATCATCTCAGATGAATGAGGCTGCCAGGATGATGATTTCTCGCTCTTTTCCTTCCTCACTCTCTCTCTCTCTCTCTCTCCCTCTCTCCCTCTCCCCTTCTGTGCTGTGCTGCATGTTTGATGCATGGTTAAATCTGGTTCTGCTGTTCCTGAGGGACTGGTCGGCTTTTTCCTTCTGGAGTGAGAGAGTGAAAGAGAGAGAGAATGAGTAAGTGTGGAGGGAAGGATGGAGAGAGGGAGTGAAGGAGGGAGATAGAGGGAGAGTTAGTGAGAGAGGGCTGCTGTGCTGTGTTTGCGTGCGTGCATGTGTGTGTGTGTGTGTGTGTGCGTGCGCATGTGCGTGCGTGTGTGCATGTGTGTGCGTGCGTGTGTGTGCATGTGCGTGTGTGCGTGCATGAATGTGTGTCCGTGCATGGATGTGTGTGTGCGTGCATGTGTGTGTGTGTATGTGTGTGCAGGTAATCCACAGCTAACCCAGAAGCAGCCCAGAGGCATTGCTCTGCATGCTGACGGAATGAGTCAGCTGCTACACACACACACACACACACACAGGAATGCACATGCGTGTACACACCAAACACACGCGCACACACATACAAACGCACACAAAAGTATGCTCACTCCCCCACTGTCCTCTCTGTAGGTTTTGAGTAAGGGAGTCTGATAAGATGACTGCTGCCTCTTTCCTGTATGTCATGCTGCAGTTTCTGAGAAAAGCTTTTTCTCCTTTTAACCTGCGTCTAAACGTTGCCTCTGTGTGTGTGTGTGTGTGTGTGTGTGTGCTTTGCCCGCACTGTACCCTTTATATCATCAATATCACATTTCCATATTAGCTCTTCATGTCCATTTCCTTGCCTTTATAAACAGCAGTTCATATGGACAATCCACAACACCTGACTTTGCTCTTTTTGTATGCGTATTAAATTTCATTGAAACCTTCGCTAGCCCAACACCCCGGGATTATCAAGTTTTCCTGACCAGCCAGAATGTAGCAACACCCTTGTAGCAACAGGCTGTCAGAAATGATCCCCGAGGTCAAATAGATTTCCCTCTTTTATTCACTTTTCGTTTGGAGGAAAAACTGACCACACCATGAACAAGTTTTGTTGATCATTATGGTTTGTACCATATGAGTGAATCGGAATGGCACTAGTCAGGTTGTGTTTGATGTCAGAGTCCTCCACCACATCAGCATTCATGCAAAATAGCTCTGCAGAAAAGTTGAGATTACAAATATGTTGCATACCTAGGTGGCCAAATATATCTCATTTACCCCACAAGAGGAGTTGTGATTTACTTGAAGTTTAACCTTCAGACCTTCATCCATTTGTTAACATGTAACTACATTGCACTGAGCCTTGAGGGAACACTGAGTGAGTTGACTTACACAAATGCTGTGAAGGAAAATGTACATGTCTTCCCACAGCTCAGAGCTGCTGCCCTCATCAGGTTAGGAGGAGACCTGGAGAGGCTCAGGGAGATGGACAAAGACATCATTTTTTATCAACCATTGTAAAAGTAAATTTTTTTTTAAATATTGTGTTACAGAAAAATGTAAATGTAAAGTAAAATGTTCATCAACTTAAATGAAATCTGAAGAAGGCCTGCACAAAGGGCCACCAGGGATTGAGAAATTCTGCCTGTTCACACTTGACCAAGCTAAACACATACACACATAAACTGACAGACTGATAGACCAACACCCCCACCTCCACCCCAACCCCCGACTGTTGGGGCCTGGTCACATGACTGATGGAGGAAGCAGATGGCAGATTGCTGGGGATTCTGGGAGATTTCCATAGGGACAGGGCAGACCCTCGTCGGCAGCCTCAGGGACCAGGAGCCCCCGTCAGACCCCCCACCCCCCCCAGCTCTCACTGAGGTTCTTTAGCCCCTCCACCCCACCTCAATCTGCAGCCTTATTTAAGCCCCCATTGGCCTACATCTCCCTCCAGCATCTCTACACCAGCAGGCTCTAATATTACATATAAATACCCCCTCAGTGCTGATGTGAATGGTCACACCCCGCCCGCCCCCTCACCCACCCCAGCTCGCACCCTTCCCCCCACCATAACACTTACATCCTCCTTCCCTGCCCAAATTTTTCATTTTCACGTCTCAAGAGAATGGAAGTGGTCCGGAGGAGAGGAGCAGTTAGAAAGGACTCAGTCAGCAGTCCACTGTCCAGTGAATACTCAACACACAATGGCTACTCTCACTACATCAAGCCCGTCCACCTGCACAAAAGATGCGCACACACACACATACACACACACACACACACACACACACACACACACACACACTCACACACACACACACACACACACACACACACACAAAGACCAGATCAAATATGGATTGCTTACCGTAGAGCCTTTTGCCGCTATGCTGCCAGGTATTGTGCTATTACTTTTATAAGTGCTCTAATAATTTATCAGACTAAGGTTCTCCATTAGTTAAAAGCTGAAGGGGACTCGGGGCCCAAACCGAGCAGTTTTCCATGCTTTGTTTTGACAGCTGTCAGGTTCAGTGAAGACATGTCCCTGTCACGTCACCCTCTTTCCCCCGAGTGGCAGGAGCTGGTCCTTTCTTTCCTAAAGAAACGACTGAGGCCCATTTAGCCATTTCAGTATCTCAGCATTCTGTAACAGAACAATAATGCCATTTAAATGCTGTTGTCCCCCCTGCCTTTCAGCCGCAGTGGACGTTCCCTCCGAGCAGTGATTTGGCTGTTTTTTGGGGTGATCTAGATGTCCTTTTTTTAGCCCGGTGCGTTTAACGACCTTGTGAGTGTGGAAGGGGAAAGACAGCCGCTGCGGAAGTCCTTGGCCCACAAAGAGCTCTCTGTGTCGGTTTAATTGAAAGACTCCTTGTGGAGGACCAGACACCACACACACACACACACACACACACACACACACACACACACACACACACACACACACACACACAAAAGCCTTACTCATAAGTTAACCTTTCCAGCCAGTCAAATGTGGGCCCGTGGTGGCTCTCTGCTGCAAGTCTGATGCAATAGTGCAGTGCGGGGCTCGTCAGTAACACTGCAGCCCAGCACAAAGCAACCCAGCCCTCCTTTGAAATCTTGCAAAAACGTATCAGCTCTTTCACTTCCATTCTTTTGATTTGGCCGTCTCAATTTGTCCCTACTGGCAGGGAGGGACGGCCACTCTTCAGCTGGAGATTGGTATGGGAGGATCGGACAGGCAGGGCAGGTAGCTACCATCCCCAGGGGCAGTCACTAAACCCTGAGTGTCTGTCTGTCGCACAGCAATACAGTATTGATCTTGTTCTGGTCGAGAGTTGGCAAATGAGTGAACAGGTCAATATATTAAATGGGCCGGCAGCGGCAGCAGTAGGATCCCATTGCAGTTGGTCCTGACTGATACTGTGACGAGTCCGTGGCGTCTTCATCAGCTTGGCGTGCTTGTCTCCACCCCTCTACTGTAGTTTAATTAATTGGTGTCCTGTGTGTCTTTAAAAGGCCCACTGGTGCATTGTGGGATAGAGAGCAGGGCGTGGGATTGCTGGTGGCAGCAGCAGACTCGAGCACTTGTGTTTTGGTTCTGTTATTTCTTTCTGTATTATTATTGCACCACTACATCCACTCCATGCATCCACACACTTGCCTACACCACGGTTTCTCTCTCAGATCTTCACAGTATTGATCTTGTTCCGGGCCCGGCGAGAGTTGGAAAATGAACGAACGGGTCAATACATTGAATGGGCCAGTAGCGGCAGAAGTGGGGTTTTATTGCAGTGGGTCCTGCTCATAGCGATAGTCTGCAGCTGGACACTGTTGTTGTTGTTGTTGTTTCTCTGTTTGATGTTTCGTCCTGCAGAACTTTCTACATTTGTTTTGTCTTGGTTGTGTGTCTCAAGCCCGTTTGTCAAGATAGAAACGTGTGTGTTTAGTGTTTTGTCTTGGTTGTGTGTCCCAAGCCCTTTTGTGAAAATAAAAACATTGACGTGGTTAGTCTGTCATACTGTGAGTGGTCTGTAGCTGCAGCTAGAGTTATGGGCCTGTGCATTACGGTAATTATAGCAATCCTCTCTATACCCCATCATTTATGCATGAGGCCAGGATTGACACATGGCCAGATATGTAAAATTCTGAGATTCATAAATATAGGATTAATAGGTCTCTAAATAAATCATGTGGTAGGTTCTTTTTAAAACGTAGCATATATATGCACATCACATTAAACAACTCCCTTCATCCTTCCCTCTCTCTTTCTGTCTTGGTCTAGATATGTGTGTTTTAGTCGTTAGCCACAAGCTGCTAGTCTGCTAAATCCATAACCATAACCATAACCATAACCCTTTCAACAATAAAAACAAAAACAATGCTTGAACGTTCTATTTGGGCCCCAATCTACTTCCTCTGCATTAAGATAACATATGGAATGTTAAAAAGGAAGCCTTGTGGGGCCCACTATGATGCTGATAATGGAACTCTCTTGAAAGGGTCATTAGTTCTGTGTTTGTTCATCTCGTTTCTCTTCTGGACATCTCGCCTAAAGATTTTCCTCTTTCCTCTTTCATCTCTCCGTGCACTCTTCTCTTTTCTCTTTCCCTTCTCCTCTCTCTTCTCTCTCCCTCCATCCCACCCTCCCTGGCTGCTGTAGTTTGTCCCTCTCTCTCTTGCTCGCTCTCTCTCTCTCTCTCTCTCTCTCTCTCTTGCTCATTCTCTCTCTCTCTCACTCTCTCTCTCTCTCTCTCTGCATTGGCAGGCAGCCGGAGGGCCTCTCACCCAGAGTCAGTGCATGCCTATAAAGGTTAATGCTAAGAATACCAGGGCCTGTGCTCAAGTGCTGGTAAATAAGCCACACCTGTGGGTTGTGCCCCCCCCCCCCCCCCCCCCCATCCCCTGGCACGACCTGTCCAGGAGTGCTCTGCTGCCAGCCCGTTGCGTGCTCCAGCAGGCACCTCCTGGCCAGACTGGTCCCAGCAAAACAAACCTCCGTGCCCATGAAACCTTAGAGACCGCAGCATGCCAGGCAGAGGCCGAAGTCGAAGCCACACCGCTGGCATTTCAGCGTCTGAAGAGGTTGGGGGTGTGGTGGTGGTGGTGGTGGTGATGGTGGTATCGGTTCTACTATCGAGTTGCTCACTGTCACCAGAGAGGGCTGTGGCGCCTGGGGAAGCTGCCCCGGTTTTGTGCGTCGCTTTGGTACAATGTTTGCCATTGCCCTGTCGACTCCGCAGGGGCGAGGGAGATGTAAAGGTCGGTTTCATCGCCACTCCACTCTGCCCCCCGTCCCTCCACACCTCTGGACACCGTGGCTAGCAAACTCATTCCTCCCCGAGTGTCAGAGCGAGGACGTGCAAGCTTGTGTTATCCTCTGGGGATGGCTTGACTGCCATGGAGACTTCCTTTGTTGGTCAGTTTCTTCCAAGGAGAAGAGAGTGTTTTTTTCCCAGTGACAGCTGTTTGGTACGCACTGTGACAGAATCGATGGAGCGTGCAGCCACTTGCTGCTGACATTTGAGGGCAGACTGACTGACTCACGTCCACTCCTGGGGGTTTGGTCAACTGGTGCGGATTGTCCATGACCTCCCCTGACAAATTGACTGGCCAGTCAACTTCCTGCCATCCCCCCCTGGACCATGTTGCTACCACCCCATCCCACCTCACCCCACACCTAAAGTGACCTGAGAAAGCAGATCATGACCCCTCTGTGCTAGGGTACTCTTTTCTCTGTGCGGTATTATGATACAGTTGTTTTGAAGACATAAATAGAAAGATGTGTGTGCAGTATGCAGAAGTGGGATCAGACTTTAGTCCGTCAAATAACAACCACCAGAAAACCAGGTGGCAGATGGTGTGTTTTTTACTCAAAGGATATAGAGGGTATTTTTGGAAATCTCTGAAGTTCAGAAAGCTGCTGGAAAAAAGCTGAATTCCTTATTCCTGTCAGTGTGATATGCTGCCATATGTTACATTGTCAGTCTGCTGCTGTCTGAACTTTGAAATAAAGGGACATCTGTAAGAGTGCTGCTTTTGGACACATCGTTTGAAACAGCAGTGGAGATTGTGTGACTGTGTGTGTGTGTGTGTGTTTGTATGTTTGTGTGTGAGTGACTGACTCTCTGTGTGTGTGTGTGTGTGTGTGTGTGTGAGTGACTGACTCTGTGTGTGTGTGTGTGTGTGTGTGTGTGTATTTTCATGCATGTGAGGCTAGATGGGTGGCATGTCACAGCAAGCTCTTGAGTGGTCTAAGAGAGGGCGCCAGTGCCCAGGCCTGGCACGACACGGCATGCCAACCAGCAGCTTTGTGACCCTCGCCACCCGCAAACAGATGACAACGATGGGAGCCCCCCACCCCCATCACCACTACCATCCGACCCCACCTCCCCTTCCTCTGGCTGGTACCTCTGCGTGGTACCTCTCACCCCCTGCGGGGTCCGGCGAAAGTGTCTTTGTGTGGGAGGCGAGGGGTGGGTGTGTGGGCTGGCGTGGGTAGCTGTGTGAGCGGTGGCGATTAGGAGGGGGATTTGCCAAAGCCCTGCTGGAAGGCACCAGATGGCAGCGATTCCACAAAGCCTCCGCCTTCTGAAGAGGCATGTGTCAATGTGTCATTCCTCTCAATTGCTCCGTCACCACTTCATCTCCCTCACTCATCCGTGTCTTATGCCTCTCGCTCTCTCTCTCTCTCTCTCTCTCTCTTTCTCTCTCTTTCTCTCTCTGTGTGTGTGTGTGTGTGTGTGTGTGTGTGTGCGTCTCTCTCTCTCTCACTGTGTGTCCTTATCCAGCAGTCATTCCTGACTCCTTTGTTTACTCTGGGACCTGGGCAGCCATTGGTCAAAGTAACAGCAGTGCTCGTGATGTTTAGCCTTCGCAAGCGTAGGCCCGCCTGTCCGCCCTCAAGACAGTTTACAGCAGTAGCGGCAGCTCTGTGTGCTTTGGAGAATTGATCTTTTCCTTCTTTGGTGAAGCAACCATACCAGGAGAGAAGGGGCTCTTCATCACGCTCTCTCTCTCTCTCTTGCTCTCTCTCTCTTTCTCACTCTCTATCTGTTTATCCCTCTCTGTCTCTCTCTCTCTCTCTCCCTCTCTTCCTCTCTTTCTCATGCTCTCTCTCCCACAACCTCTCTCTCTCTCTCTCCCTCTGTCCCTCTCTTGCTCTCTTCCTCATGCTCTCTCTCTCTCCCACACCCTCTCTTTCTCTCTCT
>NC_055967.1:26446130-26451130 GCF_018492685.1 Alosa sapidissima
ATCTCTGGACTCCACCTGCCCTGGTCGGCTCCTTGCAGGGCTAGCTCTCAGTGCCTCTAAGCGGACGACCACCCGTGGAGGGGGGGTCCGGACATTTAGACATTTCTCATATTTACTCCTCTGCCTACTAAACATCTTGACTGGGAGATTGGTTTCTCTTTCCATTTTGGACATCATCATTTAGACTAAAAGAAATTACTGAGAGATCTTAAAAGGTTTGGGCAGCATTAAGAGCCCCTGAGCCTTTTATTGTGCAGAGTAACGTATCTCACCATTTGTTATGTCCCGCCCTGGCTGTGGGTGGGGGGTGCGGGGATCAGAGCTAATGGCAGTCCATTTGAAGAGGGGCATCAACCAAAGAGAGGAAGACCGATAGTATATGAATTAGAAGGGCAGGACCACTGCGCTGCGTATTGATTTACACATTTGTGGAAGGGTTCTCGAGTCTTCAATTCATATGAGTGTGAGTGAGTGAGCGAACAGGAGCCCGATACATCATTCTCAGATGTTGCGTCTGGCTAATGTGTGTAGCAGATGGATGCTTGATGTTTGTCTATGTTTGGTTGCCTGGAGTAGATGCATGTGTGTGTCTGTGTGTGTGTGTGTTTGTGCGATGTGTAACACATGGACTTCACACAGTCTGCCACAGTCACCATAGACCTTCATGCTAGTAATGTTTTTTTGAAAAGGTCCCCTCTGACATGCTGTACATTAATATCTGTGTGTGTGTGTGTGTGTGTGTGTGTGTGTGTGTGTGTGTGTGTGTGTGTGTGTGTGTGTGTGTGTGTTTGTGTGTGTCTGTCTGTCTGTCTGTGTGTGTATTTGGTGTGTGTGTGCGCCTGTGTGTTCTTGTGTGTGTGTTTGTGTGTGCGTGCGTGTGTGTGTGCGTGTGTGTTTGTGCATCCATACGTTAATATCTGTGTGTGTGTGTGTGTGTGTGTGTGTGTGTGTGTTTGGTGTGTGTGTGTGTGTGTGTATTTGGTGTGTGTGTGTGTGTGTGTGTGCAGCTGGAGCTGGAGAAGCTGCAGCTACAGGGCCTGGAGCAGGAGCAGCGTAAGCTGTCTGCGCAGCTGAAGGACGAGCGAGAGAAGAACAAGCAGGTGGTCATGCTGCTGGTGCGCGAGTGCAAGCAGCTGGCCTCGCGCGCCGCCGAGGAGAGCCAGCGCGCCGAGGAGCTGACCGCGCGTCTGGACGAGGAGGCGCGTACCCAGGGCCTCCTGGAGGAGCAGCTGGCCTCGGAGCGCCGGCGCGGCCAGCAGATGGAGGCCGAGATGGAGAAGCAGCTGGCCGAGTTCGACACGGAGCGCGAGCAGCTGCGGCAGAGGCTGGGCCGCGAGGAGACGCGCGGCACCGAGCTCCGCTCCGAGACCGACGGCCTCCGCCGCCAGCTGGAGACGCTGAGGACCCCCGCAGTCCCCGCCCCAGCCGCCCCCGCGTCCGTCACACCTGTCCCGGCCGTCCCCGTGCAGGTGAAAGCCAAGGTGGCCACGGTGTCTGTGTCGGTGGGCACGGATGCAGCCAGCTTCTGCCGGACGACGTCCTCCCAGACAGACCCCCTGCCCGAGGCGCAGCCGGAGCCCCACAGGAAGGGCCCACCGCTCAGCATCCCCGTCAAGCCCACCCCCGCCACCAACTACGTGGGCATGAGCCTGCCCAAGACGCCCAGCGTTGGCCGGGGGCTGCTGCACGCGGGGGTTGCGCAGGCAGAGAACGGCGGCACTGCCGAGAGCCACTCCCCAGGCGCTGGCGCTGTCGCTGGCGCTGCCGCTGCCACGACGACCCCCGGGCTGCCCACCGGGGTCAGCCCCCGCGTGCAGGCCGCCCGCTTCAAGTTCCAGGCCTCACCCTCCGAACAGGACCAAAACGGCACGGCCAACCAGAGCCCGCCGTCCCGCGACCTCTCGCCCAACAACCGGGACAACTTTGCTGCCAAGCAGCAGGCGCGCCACACGGTCACCCAGGTGCTGTCGCGCTTCACCAGCCCTCCGGCGGGCGGCGGCGGGGGGGGCCCTGGGTCCGGCGCCGGGGGAGGAGCCATGCGTCCCGGCCTGCCCCACTCCGCCTCGGAAGGGGGTCCGTTCACCGGCCGCCTGGGCCATCCGCAGATCGGCCTCAAGGCGCCCTCCGCGTCCGGCCGCGTGGACCGCGGCAACCCGCCGCCCATCCCGCCCAAGAAGCCGGGCCTCTCGCAGACGCCGTCGCCGCCGCACCCGCCCATCAAGGTGGTCTCCGACGGCGGCACCAGCCGGTCGCCGGGCATGCTGGCGGGCAAGCCGGGCGCCCCCACGCCTCAGCTGCCGCCCAAGCCGGCCCTGGAGCTGGGGGGCGCTGTGCCAGCCCTGACGGCTTCTCAGGTGGGTGCGCCCTGCGCGGGCTGGCCGGCATCCGCATGCTCTGGAGAGTGTCCCCCTGCCACCATCAGCACCACCTCCTCCACCTCCACCTCCACCTCCACCACCTCCGCTGCCATTGTCCGTAGCCCCTCCATAATCCCCACTAGCGCTCCACCCCGTAGCCCCCGAGACCTGGGCAGCCCCCTGGCAACAGCATCAGGTAAAAGGGGACTCTGCTCCTCTCCCCTCCGGCTCTCCACTGCCTCTCCTCTCTGTCTTCCGCTCTCTCCTCCACTCACCTGTGGGCAGGTTAGACAGACAGCTGCAGGGAGGACGACGCGCTAGAAGAGAGGAAGAGGAAGCTTGTGTGTCCCCAGTGTCAGTGCCAAGCAGTTTAGTCATCCAGTTAAGCATTGGGTCAGACTCCTGTCTACTCCAGTAGCTTTGTCCATCAACAGAGAGGTAGTAAAAAACAACAACAACACAGAGACAGGCAATAATATCAAAGAAGTCAAATCATTCTACAGCCAGTGTGCAGGAAATAAACGATAGCCCAAATTTATAGAACTTAGCTGGCCACCTTAACCATCTGTCCTTAAACTATTGGTTCTCTGTAATGTAAATGACTTTAATGCCCCTTTAAGGTTCTTCTTCTCCTGGGCCTGACTGTAATGCCCCTTTAGGGTTCTCCTTCTCCTGGGCCTGACTGTAATAACCCTTTCCACTCTGAAGCTGATGCCAGAGGCTGCTCTGACCCTGTCCGTTCTCCTTCTGCGCTGCCATGGTCCTGTTGCATGCTGTCTCTACCCCCCCCCCCCCCCCTCCCTCTCCCCCTCTCCATCCACCCTCTCCTAAAGAGTCCTGCACTAGCACCACCCGCTGAGGGCTCTGACTGCCTACTTTAACACTCTCCAGCAGCGCCAGAGGGCAGCGAGTTCAACCGTGCTCACGGTGACGACCAGAGAGCCACTCTGTGGAAGTCATTGTGTTTGGTGGTTTCTGTGCTGTGTGGGGCGTTCTGGGTTTGCTCTGCTGCTTGTGAGATGGGGTTGTATTTTCTGCATGTGTTTGTGACTGTATGTGTGTTTTGGTCAGCTAAGCTTTGATGACTTACACAAACTTGTTCCCTCTTTTGCTCCATGAGAACAAAAACAAGTCTGGTTTCCCGTAGCCTGAAGGTTACACAAGGCGCTGGGAACTCCCCTCGAGGTGCAGTGAAATTAGAGTTCCATTTCTAAGGCTGTTCACATTCTCACAGAGGGCCAAGGTCTCCTTGGGGAGATGGTGTGAGTTGTGTGACAGATTCCGCTGATAGTGTCACACATGCCCAAACTCTTCTAGTTTTTAACCCTGCGGCAAATCTGCCCAGAAATCTCTCCCACGTCTTTGATGGGAACAGACTCACCTGCGGGTCTGCTCAAAGACAGTTTTTTGTAGTCTAGTTTTCTAGAAATCTAGTCACTGACTGCCAAGTATTCCTCCAGACTTTGAAAAAAAGCTAAAATGAGGATTCTCCTCCCTCTCCTCCTCCACGTCTCTCTCTCCTCCTCTTCCTCCTCCTCCTCTTCCCTCCCCTCTCGTTTTTCCAGTCTTTGGGTGAAAGCTGCATTCTGAAGGTCCTTTGCTCTCTCTGCTGTCAGCTCGATGCCTTTAAATCTCGGTGCCCTAGAAGCACTCGGTGACCTTCTCTCTCTCTCTCTCTCTGTCTCGCTCACTAGCTCACAGCTACTTCACTAAGCAGAGTCCCACTCTTTTCTTCACTTTACTAACGGAGATCAAACCAGATCAATCCAACTCTCCTGACTAGAAGCAGAACAACAGGTTTTTAAAAATGCAATAAACATAACATTGATAGCATTCCATCATAGCGCAGCCTAGAACAGTTTTGAATCATCAGTATTCCCTGTATTCAGCTCATTAGAACCCCCCTGCTCTAATTTCCTCCTTTCAGTTACCGTACTTGTGATGCATTAAACAAATATATTGATTTTTGTAATTTTTTATGTTGCAATTATCTGGATTTTCATAAATCTTTTTTTATATAACTCGGTCTAACCCTGTTGACTGATAAGCAGTCTGTATTAACATCTGAACATCCGAATGTGTGAATGCGTATAGTTAATGTGTGGCTAACGTCAGTTTCCTACCTGACAGTGTGACTGCACAGTGTGACTGGCTGCCTGACCGGAGCTTTGACTTTGATTTGAACAGAGCACCTGCGGAGAAAGCACCCCACACTCTCCAACTCTCTGCTCACTGGCCCATAGCCTCTCGGTCTCTGACTGGTTAAAAGCCTCGATGCTCTGAATTAAATTAGGCTTGTTGGGCTTTGCACAATTATACAACCATAGAATATATACAGTTAAACTGAATGTGGGCGTTTGAAGCATTTGAGTGGAGTGTGTATAATCACAGGTGCTCATCGGTTGTCAACTGACAGTTTTTTTTGTGAGTTTGTGTCCAAAGATGTTCTCTCTTGTAATGCTGCATAGAAAGTATGATATATGAATATACTGTATGGAACATTATCCACTAGCAGCTATTTTATTATGTGTTAAAGGAGAGCATACTCTTTATATTCTCAATGGTAGAGCCTATTTGACATTACTGCCAAAAGCATCATGCAATCTTAGAAACTTCTAGAATAGTGTATATCCATCGCAAGCA
>NC_055967.1:26453630-26473630 GCF_018492685.1 Alosa sapidissima
CCGGGGGCCAAGCAGCGTCGGGACGACCCGCTCCCCCACCCACACTCGCTCGCCACACTCCTCAACCAGACCAACAGAGACGGCTGGACCGCTGCCCACATCGCCGCTGCCAGGGGCTTCAAGGTGAGGAGGTCACACACACACACACACACACACACACACACACACAAACAAACAAACAAACAAAACACACACACACACACACACACACAAGTGCATGCACACAAACGTACAATCACACAAGCACAAACACACAAGTACAAACACACACACACACACACACACACAAACTCACCAACCTCTGACACCACAACATACATACTCAGGGCCAGATGTACGTACATTTGCGAACGTAGCGTTATCAGCGTCATGGACACACCGCAGATTGCGAACGCTGTCAGACCCAAGTTTCCGTCGTATTTATCAATCGTTCAATCCTTAGTGTAAACTGCGCCTTTCTATTAAAAATAATCAAATGTTTAGCGATCATGAAATAATACCATACATGATAAGATGTAAACAAGCAGGGAGATAATGAAGATCCGTAGTGCTACTCAAACTACTTGTGCTGTAGGCTGTAGGCTATGGATGATTGGTCAAATCTAGCAAGTAGGAAAGTTTAAGTGAATGACGTGAAAGTGAAAGTAAGACATTCGAAAGGCCAACGAAAGTTAAGGTTACTTTTGGTAGTACAAATACTTTCACCACAAAAACTGGTGCTCTAAATAGCGATTCTGTTGTCTTTGAAAGGTTCTCTTATTGACGCATTGAACTGCAATTTGGATTAACACCTGCTTTTACAAGGCGGAAGTATTTAGGCGCAGAATAGACGTGCGCTTTCAGGAGCAGTCTTTGTACATACCGCGGAATACATAATTAGGCGCTCTTTACTCTTCCCCTCCCATCTTTTTACGCTAAACTCCCATTATCCCCTGGATCCTCCCATGAATGCATATGCATGACATGACAAACGCAATCTGCCACTTTCAGCTCCCGCGACAGGCAGTTTGCGCTTTTACATAATTGCGGCCTGTTTATACATACCTCGCAATGATTTTACACGCACATTGCGAAACAAATACGCCTGAAGTGGGTGCAAAAGCGTACATCTGGCCCTCAGAGTCTGTAGTATGCATAGTCACAAATTTAGAACACAACACACATGTGAGAGAATTTTGGCCTCTGTCACTGAGATTTAGAGCTTATATCATTACTTCTGTGTAATAGAAGCCATGCTTGTGCAACTGTTTTGTTGCAGGATTGCCTGGGGGTATTGTGTGCCCAAAGCCAACAGGACATCGAGACAAGGGACAAATGCAACCGCACCATCCACGATGTGGCCACAGACGACTGCAAGGACCTTCTGGAGAACCTTTGTGAGTTGGTCAGCCTTTTTGTGTGTGTGTGTGTGTGTGTGTGTGTGTGTGTGTGTGTGTGTGTGTGTGTGTGTGTGTGTGTGTGTGTGTGTGTGTGTTCCTGCCAGATAGGAGATGGGACTCCCCTGCAGTGTTCCACCTGGAATTTGTTGTCCCTGTCTGAGACACGATTGTGTGATACTCAAAGCAGACTCTGGCATCAATCTCTCCAATAGGTAGCGGATCAGTGATTTGGGTTGGCCCAGTTTCTGTCCAAAAATGCTGACCTGAAATTACCGTACCGTACACTTCCGCAACAGCTCCCATGGGTCCTCACAGTTCCTTGATTCCTAATTAAACTCTGAGATGAAGTTGTGTCGTCACATCTTGCACTAATTTCTGACCCCCTTTTCCCTGTTTTTGACCTTTGACCCTGGCCAGATTCATACCGAGTTGCCGTGCAGGTGCACACAGGCCTCAGTGAGCGCCTCTGCCCCCTTGACCTGCTGGAGGACGGCCCTGTTGTTGGCATGGTAACAGTCCAGCGTCACACGCCCTGGGAGGAGCTGGGCCAAAGTCTGAACGACCTGCTGACCAATCACCTTCAGCTTCTGTGCAAGGGGTGGGACCTCTGGGAAGACACGGTTATGACTGACACTCCTCTGGGCCTATCACCTGACAGCATAGCCTCGGTGACCATCGGTAAGGAACTCACTCACCACCTCACTGGAGTTGCATCAAACCCTGCTCACGCTTCCCCTACATAAGAGTCCCTGCTGTAGATTCAGGGCGTACTCACACTGGGCACGGTTCTCTTGTACCATGCCGGAGTATAACGGAGTCCGCACGCATACTGCATATTATCAAACTGTACCCAGGCACGGTTGAGCGGCTGTGCTGTAGATTCTTTGCTCAGGCGCGATCATAAGCCCAACCGTACCATGCCCGAGCCCACTTCCTCAAGCAGACCTGGGCACGGATAAGTGTACCATGCCGGGGTACGGTACGGAGCGATCACACTGGTCAAACGAACCGGACCTTAGGTATCAAACGTACTCGGGTACGGTACGGATGGCATAGTGTGAGTACGCCCTCAGTCAGAAGAGACGTCACATGTGAACTTGGATCCCTCAACAGAAGCATGAGCACATTGCCCAGAGCCCATGGAAACCCATTGAAAACAAATCTGTATTGTTGTGTATAGCATATAAAGTACAGTGCTGCTGTAATTTTCTCGGAAACAATGCAGTTCTTCTTACCTCACAAGCTGTCATAATTATGTTGTACTGTAAAAACCAAATGTGGTTGAGGCGTACCGGGAAAAAGGCAGTTCTCCCAAGGGTTGAGGGTTGTGGGTGGTAAACAATCCTGCAAACAAGATGCACACACACAGACACACACTTGTGTTCACAGCAGCACAGTCATCGCCACCTATTTTGGGACGGCCCAGCTGCTGCCTCCCATACGGCCGGTGGCCACGACGAAGCTCTCATTTCCCCCTGTGTCAGCATTTACTACCATCAACCAAGAGAGAGGGGGGGGGGGGGGGTGGAGAGAGAGAGAGATGGAGAGAAAGAGAGGAGGCAGAGAGAGAGAGAGAAGGCGAGCCTGAGCTTGACCTGCATGTGTGTATGACTCATAGGTGTGAAAGTGGTGTCGATAGGTCAGCCATTGGCCTCAGAAAGGTCAAGCAACCACACATATCCACACATGCACACACACACACTTATATATATATACACACACATACAGTATTCACACTCACACACACACACACACACACACACACACTCACACACAAGCTTACACATCCAAGAAATAAGCAAATACTCAGTCAACAGGACACACCTTGATACCTAAAAAATAATCTGCATTTTCTCAAACATCTCCACACACACTCACTTACGCATGCACACACACACACACACACACACACACACACACACACACACACACACACACACACACAGACACAAATAAACAAACACACACACACACACACACACACACACAGTGACACACACACAGGCCACATTAGACACAGGCGCTTGGCGTGGCTCAGGGCCTGGGGTTGCATCCAACATTGTCACTGGCCAGGCGCGGGGAGGTGCTCAGTGGGACAGTGGCCTAATTGAGCTTGGCCCAGCCGCAGGGATATCATGCCCTCAGCCACGCTGGAAATAAACTCCACCGCCAGCTCTCTTCCCACCTCTCTCTCTCTCTCTCTCTCTCTCTCTCTGTCTCTCTCTCTCTCTCTCTCTCTCTCTCTCTGTCTCTATCTCTTTTGCTTACACTCTATCTCACTCACTCTCGCTCTCTCTCTCTGTCTCTGTCTCTCTCTATCTCTTTCGCTCACACTCTCTCACTCACTCTCTCTCTCTTTTCCTCTCTCTCTCTCTATCCCTCTCTCTCTCTCTCTCTCTCTTGCTCCCTCTCTCTCTGTGGTCGCTATCTCTCCTGCGGTATTCTCTGCTCCAGTGAGCTCTCATGAACATTTACACACGTACGCCACAGCCACGCCAACTTGTGTGTTTGTCGTCTCCGGAATCATTTGGGAGAATGCAAACACAACACTGCAGGTGGCCTCTCTCTCCTCCTCGCTGTCTATCTGAAAAACAGGCACGGGAAGCCCCCTCTGCCTCCACTGTCAGACCCAAATCATTTGATGTTTTTGAGGAGGGGGGTGAGGCTTGGGGAGATGGGAACAGAGCAGCAGGGAGCAGGAATGATTGCATTATAGATGAGAGGTAGAGGTTGAGCAGCGGGGGAGAGAGGAGAGAGGGGGAATTCCTGTCCAGGTACAGTGTGACAGGTGTGTGTGTGTATGTGAACTTGTTAACTGATGTGGTGTGTACCCTGTGTGTGTGTGTGTACCCTGTGTGTGTGTGTGTGTGTGTGTGTGTGTGTGTGTGTGTGTATGTGAACTTGTTAACTGATGTGGTGTGTACCCTGTGTGTGTGTGTGTGTGTGTGTGTGTGTGTGTGTACTTGTTAACTGATGTGTGTGTGTGTGCCCTGTGTGTGTTTCAGGAGACACTATTTGGTTTCCGGGGGAAGAGTTGGCCCTGTCTCCATGGGACCTGATCCGCAAGCGCCTCAGCCAGCGAATCACCATCCGCCTCAGAGGTGCGGTCTCCTCTCCTCTGTCCCCCTGCTCCTGCTCCTTCTCTCCCCTCCTTCTCCTTCCTTCTCGCTCTCCTCTCTTCATCCTCTCCTCCCTGCTCCTCTCTTGTCCTCCTCTCTCTCCTCTCCTCTCCTCTCTCTACCCCTTCTTCTCCCCTCTCCTTCTCTCTCCTCCTCCTGCTCTCCTCACCTCTCTCTCTCTCTCTCTCACTCACACACACACACACACACACACACACACACACACACACACACACACACACACACACACACACCTCCTTCTCTTCTCTTCCCTCACCTGTTTCCCTTATGACTCCTATCCACATTTAATCTCCAACCCAGCCACCTGTGTGTTTAGACTCACATAAACACTCTCTCAGGCCGCCTCAGACTCACTAATAGCGTTGGCACAGTGTGTGAGTGTTGGATTAGAGCGTGTTTACCGGTTTCATCTCTCACACGGCGCGGCGCGGCGCGGCCCGGCGCGGCGGATCCCTGGATTACTGCTAAACAGTCTCCAGAGCCGCCGCAGCAACAGGAGAGGGGCTGCTCACACAGTCTCAGCTCCGCAGTGCAGCGCAGCGCAGCGCAGGGGATTTGTCCTGTGCTGGTATCATAGGAACGTCTGTGTGTGTGTGTGTGTGTGTGTGTCTGTGTGTGTGCCGCTGGCTGACAGGTCACGTGATGAGAGCCCTCTGTCTGTGTTTCCCAGACACAGTCTGTCTGGGTTGTCTCCGATTGGAGTTTCAAGGGGGCTTTTGAAGTTAATGTCTATGACAAGGAGACAGGCTGTGCGCTTAGACACTCACAAACACGCACACACACACACACACACACACACGCACACACACACACACACACACACACACACTCTCACACCCTCACACCCTCACACCCTCACACATCCTCTGCCAGTGTAGCGTAGGAGGCTTTCCCGATAGATTCTTTCTGACACTTTTTTCTCTCTTTTTCTTTCATTTTTCCTTTCATTATCCCTCTCTTTTGTGCCTTTTGTCTCTCTCTCTCTCTCTCTCTCTCTCTCTCTCTCTTTCTCTTTCTCTTTCTCTTTCCCATCACCACGGCTCTGATTGTCATTGTGTGTGTGTGTGTGTGTGTGTGTGTGTGTGTGTGTGGCAGGCCTGTCGGAGTCGGCACTGGATGAGATGGCCTTCCATTCGCTCATGCCCCTCCAGCTGCTGCAGAACTACACCCGCCTGGTAAGCTGCGTCACCGTGGAGACGGGGAGGTGGTGGGGGGATTGGTTGATGGGGCGGCTAAAATTTAGAGGGAGGGATGAGGTGCTGTTCTTGAAAATGAGTAAACAAGCCCTTGGGCTAGTGCCAAGCGCTTTTCCAATTTAAAGGGACACCAGGCAAGCCTGATGCTTTTTCTCTACGAAACTCCCCCTCGCTCGGTCTGAAGCTCTTTTCCTTTTCTTTGCATCTAACGCCGAGGGTTTTCGCTGCTTCTTCGCCGGCTCTGCCATTATACACACGTTTGCAACAATCGCTAGCGTTTCGTTAGCCTGCCTCTGCTGTGGATGCAGGATGTAAACTGATCCTGCTTCGGTCGGCGGGTACGATACACTGAACTTGCAAGCGGGATATTATTCCTACAGGCAGTAGGGGCGGGCGAGAGAGTCTTCATTCGCCCTGTAATGAGTCATTTAACCATATACTGACTTACCAAGATGAGTAATTAACACGAAAACGTTGCCTGGTGTCCCTTTAAAGTTTTGTAATTAGTAGGGCTGTCAATCGATTAAAAAAATTAATGTAATTAATTACATACTCTGTGATTAATTAATCTAAATTCATCGCATATATTTTTTGCTGTGAAAGTATTTTAAATATTTAAATTCAAATGAGTCATTGAATAATCAGCATTAGTGACATCAAAGTTCAAAAACTCTTTTATTATTATTTTAATAATGGCCATAATAATCTATTATATGACCTAATATGCTGAGGAAATAGATTCAAAAGTGCTTCGGGAAGAAGTTGTTTTTCACATACAAGGTATTTCAGGTCACAGATAACCTAGGGGATACAATGAAAATAAATTAACACTCCCCTCAATGTCAACACTATTTCTTTGAATTGATGTGCGACTTTAGAGTTGATGAACTCCGGTGATATGCAAATTCCTTGCTGCAGACATTGCAGAGGACTTTATTTTAATCAACACTTCATTTTTATCAACACATCAGGCCGTTTTTTAAAAGTAAATGTTCCAATCAATTATCTAGGCAGCACATTGTGTTCTCTCTCCTTCATTTTACAGTCTAATGGTTACTTACTACAAAGACTAGGGGTCAAAAGTCATACTGAATCGATTAATCTGCGTTATTTTTTTTAATCAGTTATTTTTTCTGAAATTAATTAATCGAAATTAATCAGTTATTTTGACAGCCCTAGTAATTAGCTTACTCGTTGATGTACACAATAAATACAACAATACGCAGCCAGGCCCCCGTTAACTGAGGCTAGAAACACACTCAAGTTGCAAAAATACATAACAAAGTTCAAAACACTTCACTATGCTAAAGTTTGCTTACTGTTTTTAGATGCATCACTTTAGTACAAAGCTTAAAGTTTTAGAGGGAATCAGAAGTGCCCATTTCTAACCATTAGTTGGAACTCCATAGTAGGGAAACTTTGTGACCGGATTCCACTGGTTTATGTTGGGTGTCATTTATTTTTAAATATTTATTTAACGTTGTGCTCTGTAGGATTTAGTAGAACACAACCAAGTAAACATGCAGCAGGTCCTTGTACAGCTGTTCTATTCCATGTCCGTATGTTGTGTTAGGAGGAACGGTACACTCTTAAAACAAATGTGTTGAAAACAACACAACTTGCGTTGTTTATTAACACATCTCTGTGTCCAGATTGGGACAACACATTCGTTTTAAGTGTGTATCGTAATGTTCTATTCCATGTCCGTGTGTTGTGTTAGGAGGAACAGTACACTCTTAAAACAAATGTGTTGAAAACAACACAACTTGCGTTGTTTATTAACACATCTCTGTGTCCAGATTGGGACAACACATTCGTTTTAAGAGTGTATCGTAATGTTCTGTTCCATATGCGTGTACTCTTTCAGGTGGAACAGTATCGTAATGTCATATTCCACGGGCTGGAAGGAAGCTGCCAGGAGTACATTGCCACTCAGATCTCTCACTGCATCAAGGTAACTAAGATAGACCCGCGTGTGTGTGTGTGTGTGTGTGTGTGTGTGTGTGTGTGTGTGTGTGTGTGTGTGTGTGTGTGTGTGTGTGTGTGTGCAGGGATGATGCAGGGTTCTATTGCACTATGTTGATGTGAGTGTGTTTTTTGTGACCTGGTTGTGAAAATGAGCTGCATCGATGATTCATGTTTTTGTGTGTGTGTGTGTGTGTGTGTGTGTGTGTGTCTGTGTGTGTGTGTGTGTGTGTGTGTGTGCTTGTCAACCCTAGTGCAGGCAGGAGGCTGTGGGAGTGGCCTGTGATGTGGTGAGGGTGGAGGTGGATGAGAGTCTGTCCAAGACCCACCTGCTGGAGACCTTCATCAACTGCGGTAAATAAAGCCCTTACCTCTCACCAGTGTTGGACATTCACTCCCTACACACGCTGCCCTGTCCTCCAGGTGTCCTTATTCAGTATAATTATTCTTTGTCCTACTGGACCGTAACATATACATTCTCACAAACAAACAGGACTTCTGGACTGCTGCCTCTAGAACTCGAAATAGGGCAGATTCTGATTCTGCTGCACATGCAGATTCCATTTCAAATTATGTATTTATGTAATCTCTCTCAATCTTGCCCCCCCTCCCCCCCTTTTGTGTGGTGGGTGCAGGGTTCCTGGTGCCGGCGCGTGAGGCGTGTGTGGGTGGCCGTGTGGTAGTTCTGCTGGAGGGCCTGGAGAGGGCGCCATCCCTGAGCGAGCTCTTGGGGGATCTGTGTGAGGCGCTGGAGAACCGCGGTGCCGTCTGCTCCATCTCCCCGCAGCACGGTCAGACAACCCGCCTACGCAGCTCCACTTCAGTTACAACCCACACATGGGCTTTTGCATGGGGATGTTCTTGCTTCGTTTGACTAAATCTAGTTGACGTAATGAGCAGGGGCTTTGTGCTCAGCCCTGGATATGCAGCAACATGTGTAGAGAAGTTGCACTCCCGCAGTTCAATTCAGTTCAGTTCAGTTCCCAGTGATGCCTTTAGCCTTTCTGCTAGTCTTTCAGGACATGGTCCCACTGACCAGTAGTTCCTACTGGTAGCGTGTTATGTGTGACCTGGTCCACACATTCACACTAAACTCTTTTCTCTGCTGCCCATCAGGTCAGGACGGGCTTTACTACTTCCAGGAGGGCGCCTTTCTGATTGGCTCGCTGGCCAAGCCCCGGCTACAGGGGACAGAGCTGCATCTGCAGCAGCACTTCCGCTGGGTGCAGCTGCGCTGGGACTCGGAGCCTCTGCACGGCCTTCTGGGACGCCACCTGCGCCGCAAGCTCCTCCACAAGGTGAGAGAGAGCCATTCAGCCACTCACTCGGACCAAAGATAAAGCACACACGTGCCTTCACCACCAGGGGGTGACATTCTCACAGTGAATAAGAATGCAGGGTTCCCACGAGTCATGGAAGTCTATTCCAGACATGGAAAGTCTTTATCATATCTGGGGCAAAGTCATGGAATATCAGGGACTTTTGTTGTAGCAGTTTAGAATATACTTGCCAAAACACATTAATACAAATGTATTTCCACACAGAATTGGTGTATATCTGGTTATTAGCTTTCCTGCATGTTTGAGTGGTGATGTTTAGCCCAACTTTGTTTCTTCAATACCCATTTATTCATATTCCGCTCTAAAAAAAGTCAAAGATTCTTGAACACTATGTGGCTGCTCAGAAATCTCCTCATTATAGGTCATGGAAATCCAGATTTTTTTGTCAGGGAAAGTCAGGGAAAAGTCATGGAATTTTACACTTGACTTAGAGTGGGAACCCTGAGAATGTCTTTGCATGGTCAGTCCACCTAGAGCTCTCTCTCTCTCTCTCTCTCTCTCTCTCTCTCTCTCTCTCTCTCTCTCTCTCTGTGATGTGATTGTATACACAGAGCCTGCCATGGGCTCCTGAACATTCTCACAGTGTAAGAATCCCTTTGTATCTGCGGCCCACAAGAGCTCTGTCTGTGTGCTTGTAGACACAAGGCCAGCCGTGGGCTCCTGATGACCTGCTGCAGAGGTCTCTGTCCTGGGTGTGCCTGGTCTGGCACCAGCTCAACACCTGCCTGTCCCGCCTGGGCACCCCAGAGGCTCTGCTGGGGCCACGCATCTTCCTCTCCTGCCCCGTGGTCCCCGACCAGGCACAGGCTATCGTCAAGTAGGTCACCTGCAATGATATGCGTGCGCCTTGGTCAGTTGATATTCCTTGATAGCATGAGTATAAGAGTGTACAACAGTTTATGGAAATTAACTGATATAGATTCAGTTATTATTTAAATCGAATTGTTTTCAGTTCTTGTAAATGAAGCTGAAAAACTCATGCATACATAGTGTCTTTTTCACTTATTATTAACTTTTTTGTAAACACAACATCCGCAGACTTCTTGATGAAGTTGGTATTGCAAGTGGAACAGATGCTGATTGTCAGCTCAGTGTTCATCGACCTTTGTTTTTTGTTTTTTCACTACTCAAATATTTAGTTCTTTAGTCCTTGTAAATTAAAGTCACAATTTGTGTGTGTGTGTGTGTGTGTTTGTGTGTGTGTGTGTGTGTGTGTGTGCGCGCTCTAACCCAGATTGACTGTGGCCGTACTTGATGCTTAATACCTCATACTCAATACTTGACCAATGTAACCATTTTACCTCAACCTATTCTTGCACTGACATAGTTTTGTTATATTATCTTGTCTACTTTATACATTATTCTCTTATATGTCCATATTACTATCCCCACCCTTTCAACTGTATATTGTATTGTACAATATTGCATCTTGCTTGTGTCTGTTGAGGGGTCCACGACCATGGCACCCTAGACAGGGATAACAAGGAAGCGATCATCCTCAGCTGCACACTGAATTACAGGTTCAGTCCCTGCCCTGTCATGCTTGATCATCCTTTGATCAGCACATTGATTGATTTAGTTTATATAGTATATTTAGTATTTAGTATTTTAGTATCATGTTTATCTTTTACTGTTTCTATTGTACAATGGAGTTTTTTTATAAGTATATTACTTTTTCTGCTGTACTGTAAGTGCATGTTGTGTGTGATGGCTACTGAGACCTTGAATTTCCCCTTGGGGATCAATAAAGTATCTATCTATCTATCTATCTATCTATCTATCTATCTATCTAGATGGCTGGCTCGTCTGTGGAATGCGGTGGTGGTCCCTCGTGTGGAGGATGCAGTCGTCTCCAGGGTGACAGCCAAGAGGGCTCCAGCCCAGCGCCGGTCTCCCAGCAACAGCAAGAGCCTGAGTCCAGGCCAGAGGGCGGTGCTTAGAGCCGCACTCAGCATCCTCCTCAACAAAGCCGTCCTGCAGAGCTGCCCGCTGCCCCGAACAGGTACAACCAAACATTCTCTCTCTTCTCCTCCTCCCTCTCTCTGCCTCTCTCTCTTGCTCTCTATCTCTCTCCCTCTCTTACTCTACCTTTCTCTCTGTCTCTGTTTGTCTCTCTCTCCCCCTCTCTATACCTTTCCCTCTCTCTATCTCCCTCACTCTCTCTACCTTTCTCTCTCTCTCTTTCCCTCTCTCTCTCTCTCTCTCCCTGCCCCACTCTCTTCATCAGTCTCAACTCAACTCCTCACTTCTTAGGGCTCCTCTGTGGAGGTGAAGAGCAGTCAACAAACTAATTTCACAAGTTATTCAAACCTGAAACAGTAAAGCTCAATGTATTACTATTGATGGTTACTTCAGTTAGATTATCCATTCCCAAGGTAGATCCCACTGAAGGTTCAGAACCCACTGAAGGTTCTGTCTTTAAATGTAATCTGCTGTTGTTTACAGTAATAGCCACTAGAGGAGAAGAGAAACTACTAGTATGTTGACAGTGCCAGCTGTGGAAAGACATGTTTCTGTACACCACATTCTTTTGTTCTGATCCCTTGTGTTGACAAATGCTAGGAATGCAGAATAACCAGCAGCAGCAGTAGCATGTGTGAGTGTATTGGGACCTGGCTGCCATCTACACCCATTCTAATTCCAGTCACTCCTGTCTGTGTCTGTGGCTGTAACAGAGATCGACAGGCACCTAGCAGAATTCCAAGGTGGAACATTCCCGCTGTCGGCCATCGGCATCTCCTGTAAGAAAGGCGGGAGGAAAGGGCGGGACAGCGGGCCCTGGAGGCGGGCCAACACCAGCCCACGCAAGAAGGGAAGTCCCAGCACTGGGTGGAGCACCAGCGGGTCACTCCGTGAAGGTGGGATGCTGTTTTTACTCTACGTCCCATTTCGGAGGCACGTCATATTTAAGAGAAAGGTTTAAGAGACTTACAGGAAAGAATCCTATTTTAGCGGCAACGTCAGTGTCCCATACCGCAGTCCAGTCAGCTCCAGGTTTGGGCCCAGCCAGATGTCATTTCCTGTGCCCACTCTCCATCTCCCTCCCACTCATTTCCTGTCTGCTCTACACTGCGTCACGTCATATCAAAATAGGCTAGAAAAGCCCCAAAATACCATTTCCTAGCAAACACGAAACATGACATCCTCTCCCGACAACTGACAAGGAAAATGATGGCCATTGGTTTCGTTTATCAGCAATATGCCTCTCCAAGTTTAAAGAGACTTTTTTTTACTTCTTGGCCCGACTTTCGTAATTTGGCCCTCCGTCTTAGTATTAATCATTTCATATTTCATTGATGTTCATATTCATTGCGTGTCTGAAGAACTGAGTATGTAGAGTAGGGAAATTTATGTTTTCTCTCTATCATGTCCTCAAGGTTCTCTCTCCACCTCTGAGGTCCACCTGATGTCCCACATGAACTCTCCCAGGTAAGTCGGCTGTTTTCATACATTAAGCCATGTGCCACATGTTCCAAATATTTGTCCTTTATGTGTCATATTATTGTTGCCATACAAAATGAGCACAAGGAGAAATGACACTGTTAGTGAATCAATATAGTATCCAAGCATGGAACATAGTGATACCGAAGCATGGGAAATACAAATATACATGTGCATTTAATATAATAAATATGTTTTGTTTGAACTAAAAATCAATTAAACAACAGAGACACTTCTCAAAATTCTATAATTTATCGCTTGGAAACTTTTTATGAAAGAGGGAAAAACACCAGGCACCAGTTTAGAGAAGGACACTTTTGGTAATGCAGAGATTCGGCCAGCAGGTGGAAATGTAGCCTCAGTTTAGCTCCACTGCCATGCAGCATGGATTGAGTTATTCTGTGATAACAGTGAGTGTGTGTGTGTGTGTGTGTGTTTGTGTGTGTGTGTGTGTGTGTGTTTGTGTGTGTGTGTGTGTGTGTGTGTGTGTGTGTGTGTGTGTGTGTGTGTGTGTGTACACATGCATTCAGAATCAGTGATGGAGACCCTGCAGGTCTGTCCCTGTGCTCTGACGATGAGACAGACCTCCTGAGGGAGCTTCAGACCATGTGCTCCAGCAAGTCTGAGCCAGACATCAGCAAGGTGCAAACGTGAACACTTCCCAATGCACAACACACACACACACACACACACACACACACACAGCACGCACAAAAACACACACACACATATGAACACTTCCCAACCCACGGCACTGCCAATTCCACTAATGGAATGGAGTGTGATTATGGCCACTACTGCTATTTTTTTTTTTTTAGTTTATTGTAGCTAGCTAGGAGACAGTATATGTTCATTGTTATGAATTGGTCTGTAGTGTCAGAACATACTCCTGACTGTGTGTGTGTGTGTGTGTGTGTGTGTGTGTGTGTGTATTTTGCAGATTGCTAACTCCAAAGAGGACTTCATTGTATTTCCTGGCTCAACACATGGACACAGCCAGCTGAACAACAACAACAACAGCACTGAGCCAGCGCTCCAGTCCCGAGCCCCCAGCACAAGCAAAGACTTGCCCACGGTCCAGCCATCCGTGGTCCACACGGTATGCACCCACATTTACTCAACTGTAGCATTGGGCACCGAAACACGGTTCTAATATGGCACCGATGCCGACGCAAACGGTAGTAACTGCATTGAATAACAACGTGGATTTCGGTGCCTCATTTCGGTGCTTAAATAGCGTTTTTTTTTTCCGTTTTTTTTATACGAGGCATCACTGCATGTCATGCGCCATCTCTGTCTTGCTCTGATAGCAACACATTCAGATACAGTTAGCTAACACAAACACTGGATGTATAAACCAGAGGGGTGCACCACATAGGCGAGTGGACAGTGTTTGACAGCTTGCTATGTAAGTAACTATTACATAGCCTTGACAGTTTGACAAGTTGGTTTTGGAAACACTGGCTTAAGACACATGTCTAATGGCTATGAAGGCTCCTGAATGGGAGGGCACTGTTGCTCTTGTGAAATTATGCACTCAAGATCGACCAATGTCGGCCAAAGGAGAATGGCCCCTTTCGAAGGCACTAACTCACTCCTCTACCTTTCAGATGGACAGCCGTCACTCCAAGAGTGCGACTGCTCCAGCCACCGGCAGCGCCTCCACCCCGACCCCGACCGTGACTGTGACGGCCACCGTGACCCCTCTCACCCCCCAGGGGGAGAGGCGGGCCACGCGGCCCAAGTCTCAGCTCCCTGTGCCCAGCAGCAGGGGTCCTCAGCGAGCGCACAGCACGCCCCGAGCCGTCAGCAGCAGCAGCAGCAGCAGCAGCAGTGTCCCCCCTCACCCCCACGGCCAGAGTGCCGCCAGCCCCCGACCCCCCAACAAAGCCCACGCGAGCAGCAGAGCAAGGCAGGCCCTGCCCACCACCAACAACCCCCCAATCAACAACAACAACAACAACAACAACTCCCTCAGCCAATCACACGAGGAGATCTGGATCCTGCACCCAAATTTGCATGAAAACTACAACAACCAGGGTTAGACTCCTCCCCCCTCTCCTAACCCCCCCTGAATAGTGATTTCCCTCCATGTTGTGAAGTTAGTTTTCTGACAGCCTTTTAGTATTTGTACTTGTTATCAGTACTTGTTACACTATATTACATTGTGTACTTGGGGACCATAGTTTTATTATATTATACTATTGAAGTATTGAGTTTTGGTGGAAGACAAGAAGATAATAAATTGAGCAAATACGCAGGGACATGTCTAACAAAAGAAGTGCTTGAACAGCTTTTGCCTTGAGGCAAAACACGTTTTGGATCAAAGCAAGAAAAGCAGAATTTTTTTGCTGTTAAGTATTTTCGAATATAAAAGTGTTTTATGTTTAAATAGTTGCAAGGTTGGTTTAAGTACTATTGACATTTATCAGGGTTTTACCAAATATGTGTAAATAAGAATTAGGAACTTTAAGTGGTATATAGATTAGTGTACGTGGTAATATGCTTGTACAGTACAACTGAAAAGGCAAAAAAACAGGACAAAAAATATTGTACATGTTTGTAATATGAAAATTTGGTTCTTAACTTTTTCACTTGTTTCAAAGTGAATGGAATGTGGCAATAAGTAACATAATTGCAAACACAGGACATTTTTCTGTTTTGACTGTAAGCCATAATAAATATTTGATCTATCTGTTTTCACCTGAGTCGCAGCTGGCTCCAGGTGTCCATGTGTGAAGCCCCACTCCAAGTCCACGCAGCAAGCTTCTCTGTTTCTCGTTTCTGACCTTGGTTTCATCTCACTCTTTTACTTTCGGTACCGTTTCCTGACACTTTTGAACAACCAGTATTTTCTTCTCAGTTGCCATTGTTTATATGTACAGAAGAGACTTTAGTCAACCTTTGGTGTTGAACTGTATGATAGCTGTATGATGACGTTTCAAAAACATGCCCTGCTTCCTTCAAGCACAACGATTAAAAACTGCACTGTTACTCCCAACAAACCAGACTCTGTGTATCTGCAAAACAGCCCCACCACACAAAACATGTCTCTCAAAATCATTTTAATGGAAAACAATTTGATTGCAGAAATCATTTCCTCAGGACAAAAAATACATATATTATACAATTTTGACATTGTCTTCCTATGAATACACTCTTTTCTTTCATAGCTAAGCTGACATTATGAATTGGTAATGTGTTGTGGCAAATTAAATTCTTCAACATCATTAACCAATTTCACATTCTGCAAAAACACACAGCACATTGATATACTTGTACATTTAAAGTAGTATACAACTGTCATTTTTAGATTCATTTTTGTGTGTTTGTTCACAAAAGGGTCATAAGATAAGTTAATTAAAATATTTCAAAGGACACTTTGATCTATTTAGCCCTTAAGAACAATATGTGTAACTGGCTACAAATGTCTTGACATTCTGCAGTATCATAAATAATATCACTGTCCCTCTTTTGTCGCAGTCCTTGGTTCCAAAGCGTCTGGAACAATATAAATCTGTTGACAAGCATGAAATCTTATTGCAGACATTGCATTTACATTGTGTATGGGAATCAGTACTGTTTTGCATAAACATGCAGAATGACACTCTGTATGCTGCAACCTGAGTCTATCCTGTATTACATACTCATTTCAATATGGAAAATACATTGGTAATATGGAAAATATATTGGGAATATTGCTGATGCATAGCATTCCAGTCTACACATCTCTATTCTATCAACATTTGGACCTCATTGTTATTCCCATGTGTTAATAAGATAAATGCCCATGTTCTGTCTGTCTTTGAAAATGCCACCATTTTATGTGTTGATACTTACAATGCACTTACATTTGCTTTTTAAATCAATGTAACCGTTCTGATGAATTCAAGCAACTGAGACAAATAACTCTTAATTTACAAAGTAAAAAAATAACCTTGACACAATCACATTTCAAGGCTCCAGTCAAGGTACGATGCAGTACTCTAACCATAATCCATAAAGTGTCTGGGTTAGGGAGGCTATGCTGAGGAATATGATATAGCTATCTGATATGAAACTGAAGGTGCAGGAGGTTAAGTTTGTTACTGTACAAAGTATTAAAGTACCTCATGTTTTTTTTGCATAGACCTAATACAAGAAACGTTGAGAGAAATGACTTGATGTTCAGCTTAAATAATAGCTTCTTAACAAAGCCTTTTTCATCTCTGCTGTCTTTGAACAGCCAACTCTCACACAAATAAAAGATTGTTTTCAGACTGACGACATCAAAGCAGTACCTATGAGACTCCATTGAGATATGGATGAAGAATTGAGTTGTGCCTTTCTTGTCTGGGTCCAGGCCAGTCTGGCTCTAATGAGTCTCTGAAATGGAGGCAGCAGGGCTGGCGTGAGAAGAGGACCTGCTCCGAAACTCCACACATCCATCCACCCTCTTTCATTCTCTTTCATTCTCTCTCATTCTCTCTCTCTCACACACTCATTCTCTCTCAGTCATTCTCTCACTCTCTCTCTCTCTCCCCGACTCTCTTTTGGTGGCCCCTGCCCGGTGGGGGCTCACAGGCGTGTGTCCTGGATCTCGTCCTCGGCCTCCTCCTCCAGGGTGAGGGTCACGGCGCTGATCTTGGGCTGGGGCACGCGCATGCTGGAGTTGCGGCGGGGGAAGATCTTGAGGCGCTCCGCCGGGCTCATGGCCTGCTTCAGGTGACTCGTCTCGTTCAGCAGCTTCTGCATCGAGTCGTACGTCTTCCCTGTGCTCTGGTCCAGCAGCTACAAAGACAATTAGACAGTGGAGGCCCATGAGCAAGGGAGCCAAGGTTCTTCCCAGACATGTGGACTCGAGTCACATGACTTGGACTCGAGTCAGACTCGAGTCATGGACTCGACTTGGCTTTGAGGTGACTTGGACTTGGACTCGACTTGCCCTTCTCTGTCTTTACTTGGGACTTGACTTGGACTTGACTGCTAAGACTTGGGACTTACTTGTGACTTGCCAAACAGTGACTTGGTCCCACCTCTGGTTCTTCCCTACCTTCATAGTGTAATCATTTTATAAGTCACTTTGGATATAATAAATGTATATTTACGTGTGTGGTATGCACAACCTAAAAAGACTTTCAGTAAATAGACCTACAAATTGATTTCAGGCTGTAGTCTTTCCCCAAACCCTAATCTGTAAATATTTAGAAAATGTAATTTCCTTACCCTGTTTACATAACGGCATAAACAAATTTCAACCATGATCGAATTAAGCACTGCGAGTCATTTACCCACTAGAACATGAAGACGGCTTCTATTAAACTAAATGCCCACATGTACACAGCACAAAATAAACTATTGCAATTTTTTGTGGAGTGCCTCCTAAAATGTTATTGTTTGCTACTAAATGTTTATATATTTCATACCTGAATTTTTACATTATTCTTAAGTTTGTCGACTTAACCTGATACATACGTACAGTATCACTCTAGTGTTACATACAATACAGGGGTTAAAGTGGGGGGAAACAGGGGGGAACGCAGTTCCATAACCTCAGATAAATTAATAATAAATATATTCTTTCATACCAATGATAAAGCACGATGATATTGTTAAAATAAATAGTGAGTTAATGTTTTGCGTGTACAGAGGTAACCAAGAAGCTAGCAATTCTTGTCCAAAAAAGTATTGCTACATGATGATACTCAATATGTTGTCCAACGGTGAGTAATTTTTCCCCGTTGCAGCGACACTGGATTTTAGGGTTCCCCCACCTGCCAAATCCCACAGTGATCAACACTGATCTGTTGTGTAAGCACTGGGAAATTCAACTTTTTCCCTGATTCAGAATCATGGTTGGTATCCTCAAAACAAATGCCGAGATTGTAGAGGCTAGGGGTCACATGGGACCAACTGAGCCACAAGATGCACCATCCACCCGCCAGTCAAGCATTACCAAACACATAAATTAATCAGGAGGACACTGGATCAGACAGCACATTAAGCTGATCTTGGGCACGCATTGTTAAAAGTAAAATGTCAAAAGAGCTTGTGAAACAAAAGGGCAGTTCTGTTTTGTAGGGACAACATCAGAAAGGTCAGTGACGCTGAGGACTCTCGCATGTTTGTGTGTGTCACTCACAGCCATGGGGGCTGAACGACGGGGAAGAGGGCACTCACCAGGAACGACTGGCACTCCAACAGCGTCTCCATTCTGTGCTCCGACATCAGGATGGTGCAGGTGGAGAAGGAGTCCCTCAGCGTGGTCTTCAGGGCCTTGATGGTGCTACAGACACAGACAGACAGACAGACAGACAGATAGATTCGGTCTTCAACCAGGTAGAACTTCGGTCTTCATCAATAATAAAACAAACACAAACCCCATTTCTTTCATCTCCCTCACAGCTCCACCTCAGAGGCACATGTGAATCTGTGATCTGTGTGTCAGGTCCAAGGGTGAAAGTAGTTTTAAATTCTTGAGCTCGGAGTGAAATATCTTATGGGGAAAGTGCATGAGCCTTAACAGCCCTGTCTTTGGCAGGCAGCTGTTCTCCGCTCTTTCCGATACTGCGTACCGGCACTAAATGTTATAGTGGTACGCAGTACCGGAACGTACCGGCCTACTTTCACACCGGGTCAACCCCCTCCTCCCCAACTCACATGGGGTCCAGATGGGCGCTCGGCTCGTCCAGCAGCAGGATGCGGGCTCTCCTCAGAATGGAGCGGGCCAGACACATGAGCTGCTTGTGGCCATAGCTCAGGACATGGCCTCCGTACTCCAGCTGGAAGTCCAGCTTGTCAGGGAACTGCTCGATCACTGACTTCAGGCCCACCTGTGGTCACGGGAACGGGCACAACAACACCACTGTCAGGACCTATGACTGTCTATTTACATCTACAGTCATTGGTTAGGACTTATACATACAGTCATTGGTAGTATAGTATAGCATATAGTAGCTAATCTGGGCTAATTTGTGGGTTCAATTCCCGGCTGCCATCGTTGGGTTAACTCTAAATAGCTCTGGGGAGACTGGCACTTGTATAAATTGACATATGTAAGTCACTTTGGATAAAAGCATTAGCCAAATCAATATGTGTTGTTTTTTTGTTTTTATTTTATAGAAAACTGAAGCCTATGTTGAATTCCCTCCACTGCCACTGTGGGTCATCAGCAGACCCCATCTTCTCAGTGACTTGAAAGGCGCTTATAAATAATAACAATAATAATGATCATTATTATTATTATTATTATTATTCCCTCCACTGCCCCTGAGAGTCAGCAGGAGACCCCACCTCCTCAGTGACCCTCCACAGCTCCTCATCGCTGTGCCGGCCGTATGGGTCCAGGTTCATGCGGAAGCTTCCGGTGAAGATAAACACTTTCTGTGAGGGAGAAAAAAGATGACCACATGGTCAACTGGATTAAGGGGGGGGGGGGGGGTAAGAAAGATAAAAAGCTGACAGCCAATCAACATGAGGAGAGGCTTTCCTTATCGTTGGACACTCATAGTTTCAGCTGAATTAATAGTTAACATTCCTGGTGTGAACAGCCATTTAGGA
>NC_055967.1:26476130-26541130 GCF_018492685.1 Alosa sapidissima
AGTTCACCACGGTCTCCATCCTGTCCTATAGAGATATTCTCCTGCAGAGGTCCAGGAGACCATTGTGTCCTGAGCACTGATAAGCAATGTCAGACACAGGTCAGCCGTAAAACAGTGTGGGAAGTTGCATCACCACACTTCCTAACTGGACTCTGCCAGCCTTCCATGGACAACTTCTGCATTTCATTAGAGGTTGCAGCAAGACCCCCCCCCCCCCCACACACACACACACACATAGTTGCTCTACTGAATCCTACGGCAGGTTAAAAAAGACTTTACAGATGTCAACTCCTCTGCAATGTTTATGTAGCCTATGTGCCTACGTAAACACTACAATTTGCAGATTTCTTAGGCTGTTTTTTAAATTGCCTTACCATGTGTGTGTGTCTGTGAATGTGTGTGTTTGTGTGTCTGTGTGTGTGTGCATGTGTGTCTGTGTGTGTTTTGTGGGTGTAATGTTATGTGTTCTGTGAACAGTACATACCATTCCATCAACAGCGATGCTAGTGACCACGCACCACTGGAAAGTGCCATTGATAAGCATGGCCATGACCACAATGATGCCAACCTCACCCACATCTGGGTCCTCTGCAAACACACACACACACACACACACACACACACACACACACACACACACACACACACAGAAATATTTACACATACATACAGGATAATACCATGACATCTGGTTGTCCAATACAGTAAACCATTTCAACAATAACTTCCAAGCAATAACTATCAGTACACACACACACACACACACTTCATCATGGATCATTGGAACAGAAGCCAGACACACACACACACAGAGGAACACCACTTAACCCTTAAAGGAGTACCATCACACCGGTGTGACGGGAATGTTGAGAAATTAACGTTCTAAAGAATATCTGGGTTCATTGAGTTCAACATAGAATTTTAGAACCTTCAATTGTTGCGGAACTTAGAATGTTCAAAAACCTACACCTTTAAGGGTTAACAAGAACCTTACTGGTGGTTCCGACTGCAATCCAGGCGGCCAAGGTGAAGAAAAGTGTGAAGATGACGTCGGCGCGGAACAAGAACCACCGCAGGGTGGACAGGTAGAGGAACCACGTGGCCGTGTGGGTGTTGAGGGCCTTCTGGAACTGACCCTCAAAGTAGGCCTGGCGCCCAAAGGCCCGGATCGTCCACAGACCCTTCATAGATATGATGAGGTGAGAGAAGATAGGGCTCCGAGCTGTGAGGAGATATACGTGAGGAGATACAGAGAGAATGAGAGAGGGAGAGAGAGAGAGAGTGAGAGAGAGAAAAGGAGAGAGAGAGAGAGAGTGAAGGAGAGAAAAGGAGAGAAAGACACCCGTTTATTAAATCAGTCATCAAACCATCTCCCCATTAAACACATGATACATGGCTACATGGCACAAATTCATCACCAGAATAAAAGACACAACATATCAAACCAGAGAGAGAGAAGAAAATCAGAAAGACAAAGAGAAAAGAAAGAGACCGAGAGAGAGAGAGAGAGTGTGAGAGAGAGAGAAAACATCTGATAAACATAATTCATTCTTGTTAAGGTCAATTTCAAGACATGCATAATTACTTGATCCCTTGTTAACATATCCATTTGTTTTGGAAGAGTTTAGTAAGAAAGACAAACAATAATTCAACTATTTGGAGAATGCCAACGATATCACGCAAGCAGCATTTGTTCTTTGTTTCAACAAAACCCAATAAAAACAAGCCAGACAATCAACTGAATAAAACAAAATTATTGAAAGGAGCAGTATCTAAAACCGCCATGTACGGTATAATAATTTAAAAACACAAATGAATGCAGTAGCTAACTGGAACGATTTGTCCAAACAAAGAGATGAGGCTAGATGGCTCCCTGTGTCCACTTCACTTGGCCTCTCTCCGTCAAATTCCCTGTGTTTATTATTTTTTTTCCTCGTTATTTTTCGGCAGCCGCGGGTCCATGCGGCTAGGGGCGAGGAGAAGGACCAAAAAGAGAGGAAGGAAGGGATAAAGCTGATGTCCTTTCACTCTCCGGTAGCTCATAAAGAGACTCCGCAGCGCGCTGGTTTTGGGGCCATGCTTATGGATTGGCCCCGGGATCACCATGCTGCCATTCCTCGCATTCCATCGGGCAGCGTCGGGCAGGGCACCGTCTGTCGCGTCTCACACCCCCCCGACAGCTCGCCATCGTTCCTCGAAAACAGGAGGGCGGTGGGGGGTGCTTTGCTGTAGCATCAAACACACCCCAAACACACACACACACACACCATTCTAACCTCCGCCCTGTGCCCTTCAACCCATCACCTCACGCCAGAGCAGAGGGCCACTGAGAGAATGATGCCCGGATGGAGGACAAGGAAATCCCCAGCCAGTCGTCCACTCTCTCTCTCTCTCTCTCTCTCTCACTCTCTCCCTCTCTCCCTTTCTCTCTCTCTACCCCTTTCTCCATCTCTCTCTCTCCCTCTCCCTCCCTCTCTTTTTTTCTCTCTCTCTCCCTCTCTCTCTCTCTCTCTCTCTCTCTCTCTGTTTCCAGTCCTGCCCAGCTCCCTGTCTGTTTGCTCAGAGGCGGAAAGCGCTTGTGGCTTTTGCACCGGAGCAGAGACCGCCGCACGCAGACGGACTCTCACACTGACAGAGCTGCAGGGGGAGGGAGGAGGGGAGCGGAGTGGAGGGGGTGTGGGACGACGCTTCCTCCTGCCCCAGGGGCCCTGACTGATCCGATGGACAGACACTAGGCAGACAGACAGGCAGACAGATAGACAGACAGGTAGACAGACAGACAGACAGGCCAGCTCTAAGAGTTTATGCCAGAGAATCGAGAAAGTAACAGGGAGGAATGAAAGAGACTGAGAAAGATGGAGAGAGAGAGAGAGAGGGATAGAGAATGGGAGAGAAAGAGAGAGAGAGAGAGATGGAGAGACAGAGAGAAAAAAGAGAAAGAGAGAGGCCCCTCCGCCCAGGCCACTTCCTCAGTGATCAACAACCCCCCATTTCTCCGTTTGACTCATCCATCCTCTCCTCCACCCAGTTGCTGCCGCACTGGACAACATTTGACCATCAACATCCCTCTCTCTCTCTCTCTCCGTCTCTCTCTCATCTCTCTCCATCTCTCTCTCCCTTTCCATGTCTCTCTCGCTCCCTCTCTCTTTCTCCCTCCGTCTCTCTCTCCCTCCTGAGCCTGGCGCCGTGCCACACAGAGCGGCGAGTGAGGGAGTAAAGGGAGCCGTAGCGGAAGAGGAAAAGTGGATGCAGGGGACAGAAAGAGACAGAGTGAAAGAGATAGATCTACGTTAAAGAGGCCCGGCCGTCTTCAGTTGCCTTCTAACTGACCCCCGTCCAATGTCACACTACAAGCACGCAGAGGGCTTCACACGCAGACGCGCGTGTGCATGTCTGTGCGTGCATACACACACACACACACACACACACACACACACACACACACACACGCACATATTAACAATTGTTGTTTAACTTGTTGTTGTAGAACCCTTATGGGAACCCTCATAAATACAATGATAATAGGAAATGACCAGATACTAGCCTGCTAGTGGATTCATTTAACTTCAGCAGCTTTCTGATGTAGCCTCAAAGAATAACAGGGAGGCTAAACTGGGCATGTAACTGAAGCATGAAAACGGAAGTGGAGCATGAAAATAGTTTTAGAAGACTGGCTTCATTTTTTAATGCGCCGCTATCACGTCTGGTGTAGCCAGTTCCACTGATTGTAGTGGAAGCTAATTGTTGCAGCAGACGCTGCACAAACATAACACTTCTGTTGTGTGCCCGGCGTAGCCTCCCAGTAACATTATAGGGGCATTCTTTGTCCCTGTTGCCCTAGCTTGTTGCCCCAGCGCCTCACCCTCAGTCTCCAGCTGTTTCAGCTGCTGGCCTGTCCGCAGGAAGTACTTCCTCATGAGCATGAAGACGATAGCCAATGGTGTCGCCGCGAGGTAAATGTAGGGCCGCAGGATGGTCACCACCAACAAGCAACCGATCACGATCAGGAGAAGCTAGACAGAAGCCAAGAACATCAAACCATTAATGCATTCCTATCTCAGTCTAGCCTTTCATGATCTTCAAAATATATTACAGAAACAAAATCAAAGGAGAAATACTAGCACAGGAAACACTGCACAGGCTTGGACTGCAGAGCCAGTCCATCTGTCTATATGACGCTTCATGTACAGTAACACTTCATGATCTCTCAGAGAGTCATACCATATTTCTTGCCCAGCATTACAAGATAAAAAAGAGAAGTAAACATCAACTTGACTGTACCTGGATGAGGTCAAACATCAGGAGGGGAAGCATGTCATCAATGGTGGCCATGTCCTTGGTGAAGCGGTTCATGATGCGACCTGTGAGACGCAGCGAGAGGGAAAGCAAACAGACTGAGCCTACATGTGCTGTGTGTGTAGCCCACTCTGGAGATGATGGAGGGGATGAGACTCCTGCTAGGAGCAACCAAGAGCAGAACACGACTGGCTTTTGACTTCAATAACTGTTTGTCTAGGAGTAATTTAATGAGACTGAGGTAAGCTTGTTCCTCTTATTTGATCCTTTGATCTTAGTAGCTGGGGAAGTGAACTGGCCTCAGGTGAAATGACCAGGACAGGTAGTTCAAAGAGCATGAGACTGTATCTAACCCCACAGCCTCAGACTTGAGACAACCTGCAGCACTGGCAGAAGACTAGCTTTGACTTCATTAGCTGTGTTCTATTCTATTTTTAATTCTATTATTAATTATTTTGAGAATGACTGCTAACAAGCTTGCTTTGCTTTTTTGGTCTAATCCCTTGAAAAGATAGTTAGGGATGTAAGTTGGCCTCAGGTTAAATGATCACTGCTGGTAGTCCAAAGAGCTTACCTGTCTTCATGGTGTTAATCACAAGTTAAATTATACTGTAAGAGCTCATAGTGTTGAGTATGCTAAGAGCTCACCTGTCTACATGGTGTTGAGTATGCTAAGAGCTCACCTGTCTACATGGTGTTGAGTATGCTAAGAGCTCACCTGTCTACATGGTGTTGAGTATGCTAAGAGCTCACCTGTCTTCATGGTGTTGAGTATGCTAAGAGCTCACCTGTCTTCATGGTGTTGAGTATGCTAAGAGCTCACCTGTCTTCATGGTGTTGAGCACAGCCATGGGCGCTCGCAGCACAGCGGCGAGCATCTTCTCGTGGAGCTTCATGGAGATGGTGATCATGGTGTGGACGAGCGGCAGGCCGCGGAAGAAGCCCATGGCCAGCACGCTCTCGGACGTGGCCACGTAGATGTACATGATGTAGTAGATGCTGGTGGGGGTGACGATGACAGGGTAGAACTGCTGCGGCTGCGTCATGTTGGGGTAGTGCGTGGCGTTGTAGCTGAACCAGTGGTGCTCCTCCCTCCACACCTTACTGACAAACAGGCCCGAGGGAGAGAGCAGTCAGTTTGGGGTTTGTAGTCTCAAAGAGCCAGCTATTCATAGGTGCCATCTATAGACCCTTTCAAGAGAGTTCCATTATCAGCATCATAGCTGGCCCCACAAGACTTCCTTTTTAACATTCCATATGTTATCTTAATGCAGAGGAAGTAGATTGGGGCCCAAATAGAACGTTCAAGCATTGTTTTTGTTTTTATTGTTGAAAGGGTCTATACACATCACAATATATACCACATCAATATATAACACGTATCATAACATACCGGTATGTTAAAAGACTACAATGCAGTAATTTAGCATAAATTACAGGGCAGTTCTAAGAAAGGTAGCTGACCCTTTTACTGTCAACAACCAAGCTGCATCCAGACTGTTCATGGCACAAAGTGCTGAAGCCAGAGTATTTCTGGTTGTTTTGACCAATTGAAACTGCTGCTGCTACTGCTGAAGTGGAAAAACTCAAAGGGTTCCTGAACTTTCCATTTCCTTCATCTTATCTTCGCCATCTCACATGAGGAAAAAAATACAATTTTCTGTCTGTCAAAGTCTCTGTTGTCAGCTGACAGTGGATGCAGGGGACAACATGCAGACAGCACCTGCATCCAACTGCATCCAACACACACAGCACCTGCATCCAACTTTCCATTTCCTTTGTCTTATCTTCGCCATCTCACATGAGGAAAAAAAATACAATTTTCTGTTACAAGTCTCTGTTTGTCAGCTGACAAAATGGAACAATCTAATTGTGGCCCTGGTGACATAACAGCCCCTCAAATTGATACTTCTATAGTTAGTTAATTGTCCAAAAGGTCGCAGGAATAGTACTTACTCTGTGATCAAGTAAATGCCAAGGACAGAGAGAGCAACCTGGACACACAGAAAAGAGTTTATGATAGCGTCACTCAAGCATGTGGACATAGAAGTTAGCCAGTGATTGGATCACAGAGTGGAGGAAATGTTTACATACCTCAGCTGCAAAAACTATTAAAATAAAGATAAGCACATAGATGAGGTTCTTGTTGGTGGACACGTAGCGTACATATGTGTTCCACTTGGTTGTTTCAAAGACATCTTCAATTTGCTGATCTGCAAAGCAAGCCTGAAAAGACAAAGACATTTTGAAAATCATACCTTTGAATAATCTAAAAACCTCTTGAGTCACAAGATGTAACAAGAAAGATAGTTGAAGAGGATAATAATAAAAGACTTCTGGTTAATCAGTCTGGCCTTTATTTCACCTCTATGTGTTCGCCATCCATGTCCCCACTAAAGTCAAAGTCATTGACGTCATTGAAGTCATCGGAGAGACGGCGGGCGTAGATGTCCACCTCCGTGGCCAGGTCGCCCTGGGGCAGGATGGACATCTTCCGGCGGAAAGAGGAGCGGTAGGGGTCGCGGCGTCCGCCACCGCCTCCGACGTTGGTGATGAAGTCCAGCACCGACTGCCGCCTCTGGCCGGCCATGTGCACGCCGTGGTTGTGGTAGACGTCGCCGCCTGAGAACGACTCGTCCACCAGCTCGTCCTCAGGCATGAGCGACAGCTTCCTGTCGGGCGGCGGCCGCCGCACCAACACGTCCTCGTCGCCGGCCACCGAGCTGGACGAGGGGATGAAGGAGAGCTTCCGCGCGGCGGCCGCCAGGGGGTTGAGCAGAACCGACGATCGCCGCTCCTCCCGCTGCTCCGCGTACACTGGCGGGGGTGGCCGGAAGGAGGGGCGCTCCGAGCGGTAGCTGGCCGACTCGTCGACGGAGACGCGCCGCAGCGTGTCGGACAGGATGGAGGTCCGGCGCTCGGCCTTGATGTTGTCGTAGCCCTCCATGCCCAGCAGTAGAGAGCTGAAGTCTGGCCGCTGGGACTGCAGCTCGGAGAAGGTGCCGTAGAAGAAGCAGTCGCCGTTGTGCAGCAGCAGGATCTTGTCGGCGCGCTTCAGGTGCTCCAGCTTGCTGGTGACGATCACCCGAGTTTTGGAGGCCATGAGCTTACACACACATCTGGAGGGAGGAAGGAAACACCTTCCTCAATCATCAATCATCTAGAACCGTTCATAGCCTCCAAGAGAGTACTACTAGAAATTAACATTTGCAAAAAGAACCTGTAAAAAACACCCCGCCCATCATATTGTCTCCTATATTGACATATGAAACCTATAGTCCCCTGAAAGGTGTTCACAGACCTCTCAAAGATTTCTTTCTCTGTGGCAATATCCAGGTGGGTGAAAGGAGCATCGAGCAAATAGACATCAGCATCCTTATACACGGCTCTGTAAGGAAACAGCAAAAAACGTTCGCACACTGCAGGTACAGTCTACAATGCACAAAGTACATGCAATCTAAGGAAATAACAGCAGCCTGGAGATAGTAAACTGCACCATGATACACACACAGCTTTTCTAAGTGCAAAGATTGTGCCATATTCAGTGATTAATTTTCACGAGGGTAAATATACTGCGTGTTGTATTGTTTGCACAATACGACTGCACACCCAAAGTAAGCCTGGGAAAAAGAAAACACCAATTCATCACAGTCTAGAGCAAACACAGAGTGAAGGGTCGAGGCCTTCCGATGAAATGTGGATGCCACTGATATGACTTATGAGTGATTAAGGGTGTACTTTCAATGGCCCATAGAGTGGAGGAACAGCTGAGGAGGGGAACTATCTGCCAGCCATTAGTCATATGTAAAGTGTGGACAGCCATAATGAGAGTGGTTTATCCAGGCCCCTGTCCGTGATTGGCTCGCCTGTCCTCTACAGTCCATAAAACAGTGTGGGGGGGGTGGGGGGGACCTTTGACCCCAGCAGGTGCAGGAGTCTGTCTGAGGTGCAGATAGATACTCAGGTGTGTGTGTGTGTGTGTGTGTGTGTGTGTGTGTGTGTGTGCATGTGTGTGTGTTTTCGTACCTGGCAAGAGCCACTCTGGCTTTTTGGCCCCCACTGAGGTTTAGTCCTCCCTCTGCCAGGGGAGTCTTGTCATTCTCAGGCATTGCAGCCAGGTCCTGCAAAACAAACAGTCATCTCAGCCACAGACAAGCCAGCCACAACAACTGGAAGTCCTCCTGCTCGCTACAGCTGACACTTACAGTGGGAAACACACAGTGGAGAGGAAGGACCCAAATCATTACATCACACTGACTGCCAGGGAGTGCTTATTTGCCTGTTCATGCAATAAATGTTACACACAATAACTAATAGTGATAACATGGTAATAAAGATTTGAATATAACAGATCATAATCAGTTCCGTCAATAATAATCAGTTCCGAGAATGGGGTTGGGAAATTAGGTAATTCAGGTGATGCAGCATGGTTTCCTTCTCCCACACTTCTTCCTTTCTATCCCACACTAAAGGAGACTGAAAACAATGCCAATGGAACACAGGAGGAAGGGAGGATAGCACCACATCACAGTGGTGATGGAGTGAGTGTGACGGCTATGACCAGGGCAGGGCAACTCCAATGAATGGGAGTGACGTGACAGTGAGAGTGAGAGTGAGAGTGAGAGTGAGTGAGTTTAAAGCAGAGCACCCCAAACCTACCTGTGTGCAGCAGTGCGCTGTTGTCCGGTGACGGTGAGGCATTCAGAATGAACAGAGCGGATTGTTAACAAACAGGAGAGGGAGAAGAGGAGAGAGACACACACAAATGGGCACTGCGCGTCTCACAAAAGCACACAAATAAACCCACGGCTGCTGGCTTGCAGGGGGGGGGGGGGGGGTGAGGGGGAAAATGCCTCTGTTTACGGCTCTAGGGAGCCGCCAGTCAAGGCTGCTGCGCTAGCGACCGCCGCTAAACAAAAGGACAAGACTACAGGCACAAAGGTCTTTACAGAGAACAGAGCAGGCCACAGCGGGTGCTTCCTACACTCATTGTTGTGTGTTGATTTGTTAAAGACCTACAAATAAGTTCATGAGACTAGCTGTCTCTGAGAATGAAGGGCTGGGGGAGGGTCCAGGACCACGAGACCCTCAGGGCTTTTAGACGCACGGAAAGCGTTGTTGAAAGTGGTTGTTTAGATGTTTTGATGTTTTGATGTGTCTCGTTCTGTTTAAGTGGCTGCTCAAGGAGCCTTTGGAAAGCCCCCATCAGGAATCAATGTTTTGTTGCTGAGTAGGTGTCAATACGGCGCACTGCTGTGAAAACAACTCCAGTGTTTATGGACAAACGGTGAAGCTAAGGGAGAGTTGATATGAAAAAAGAGACTGCCCACTGCCAACATGTGAGGTTGCAACCACAAAGAGACTGCCCACTGCCAACATGTGAGGTTGCAACCACAAAGCCTGTCACATTCCGTCCTGGATGACATCGTCCATGGGTTGGGGAGCGGAGCGGCGTGTGTGTTTGTGTGTGTGTGTGTGTGTGTGTGTGTGTGTGTGTGTGTGTGTGTGTGTGTGTGTGTGTGTGTGTCAGCCTCCTGCCACTGGGGTGGCCCTAAGTGTGTGTGTGTGTGTCTTTGGGGCAGGCGCCCTGAACCGGACATTTCTCTGTCCGAGCTAAGATTACTCGGCAGACTTGCGCAGGGCTGCCCCCGCCCCAGGCTCATCTCTCAGCGCGTCCGCTCCGCGTGGGGGTATCCGATGAGCCGATTATGCGCCAGGAGAGCTCAGGTAGGGGTGGATAGAGGCATTCAGGGGTTATCGGACACAATTCCACACCAGACAAAGACCCTCAGTTTAAGTGCCAGGACAAGCTCTGGGAGATTAGTACTATGGAACCGAGGAGGTACAGAAAGAAAAAGAGAAAGGAGAGAGAGAGAGAGAGAGAGAGAGAGAGAGAGAAGAAAAAAAGAGGAGGTCAGAAACAGGAGAGAGACAGAGGGACAGAGAGAGAGAGAAAGAGAGAGAGAACAGACAGAGAAGAGACATAGAGAGGAGGTCAGAAACCGGAGTGAGAGAGAGAGAGAAAAGACAGATAGAGGTGGTCAGAAACAAGAGAGAGAGAGAGAGAAAGAGAGAGGAGGTCCAGGGTAGGGCAGTGAGATAGCCCATGGGGACGGCTATCTACCTGCTCTAGCTGGCAGGCCTTGATGACGCTCTTGTAGCGGTACTCGTCATAGCTCAGGCCAAACAGGATGTTGTCTCGGATGGTGCCTGGCATGATCCAGGCGGTCTGGGGTGAAAAGGAGATCCGGCCACTGTGCCGAATGGTTCCCTCTGATGGAACCAACTCCCCCAATACTGTCATCAGCAGAGAGCTCTGCAACACAGCCAGCATTCATGAAGCACACAGAAGTATGCAGTTTAACCAGTTTTCCCTCATAGAAACCACAACTCTAATTCTATTCATTCATATGTACAGTAAGTGGCATTAATGAGACTATCTATCAGATAGACAGATAGACAGATAGATATATAGATAGATAGATAGATAGATAGATAGATAGATAGATAGATAGATAGATAGATACTTTATTAATCCCATAGAAAATGTAGAAAACTAAAGGTCATTTGTGACAGTGATTTTTCATACCTTCCCAGAGCCTGTGGACCCAGCGAGCGCCAGCATCTCCCCCTTCTCCAGGTTCAGATTGATCTTCCTCAGCACGGGTGTGACGTACAGGTTTGTGAAGAAGAGTCCAGCATCCCCATTCATGTGGCCATTTTCCTTGTCTTTGTTCTCGCGCCGAATCTTGTCGAACAGTTCCCCAATACCCTGATAAATGAAGGGTACATCAACGGAAGGCCTCTTTCATCGTGGAGAGATTGAGTAAGATCCCAAAGATGCTAAGTGATGTCTTATTAGAGGATATTCTCAGTCTCTCTGATTCAGTGCATCACAGACAATCAAACAACCACAAGTGCCTACTTTACACAGCTATTCATACAACATTCAATCTTCCAGTTATGAACCTCTTGGCAATACTAGAGCTCCACTGTAGATCTACAGATCTTAGAGGGCCAGTGATGAGCCTGGTGCACATGCTGGGAGGTAGCAGGCCCTGGTGAAGGGGTGTTAAAGCCTAACTGACCGTTAGCAAAAGCTCCGCCGCCTTAGTCACTGTAGCTGTATGTCCGGTAAACTCAGACCGGAGTTGACTAGAAGCAAATAAAATAAAAGCAAAGTCCTTTTAGGCAAGTCCCTCCACTCTGCGGCCATATTGCAATGCATTTTGGGCAATTATCGGGCATCTATTTCGGGCAGAACTGCGCCTGCTCACAACAAATGATTGGCACAATGTAGCCTACTGTATTCACACGTCAACTTTAGGGCGCTAAAGGGGCAGGATATTTGTAGAAAACTGGCATATGGGCGTTACGAACAAAGCCCATGCCTTTCTATGAAGGATTTTTTGAGTGCTGTGTCTCCTAATTAGAAAGTCTTTGATTTAATCTAATTTAACATAATTACAGAGAGCAAGTATAAGTATAATGTTACGTAGTGGACAGTCAGGGAAACTACACACTGATATGAGAAGGCCGTGGAAGCGTCAGCTGAACAAATTTTGAAAATGGAAAACAGATGACTGATTGAAGTGATGCGCGTTTCCCATGATGTGAGTTTCTGTGTCTGCAATGCAGCGTGCCCATGACCTCTCAGACCTTTTAGGATTTTCGTTTGGACATTTTCCTTTTGTGGACTACCGTCGTCTTAAGACAAAACTTTGACTTGAAGGACCTGGAGCTTGGGCTGGCCACTCTGAGAGTAAGGATTGGGTGTGCGTTCTTCGGCGGATGGTAAACTACGCTCCTGGCCTTTTCATTAGTCGCACCCACAGTTCATCCACACTGACCTAGTTCTCAACTTCACGTTTACACATACACTGCAGGGCAAGTTTAAAGGAACCGTATGTAAGAAATGTATTTCTATTAATCATAAAATGGCCCTGATATGTCACTATGCATTAAGAAATCATGTTCATTTCAAATACTTATATCACTGACAACAGTAGTCCGGCCAGGATATTGTCATTTAAAAAGTGAAGTTGCAGCCCTCAACTGATGTTGATGTTGTCATGTTGTGTTTTGGCCTGATGCGCCACCCTCCACCTATCTACTAATCACAAAGTCAGTAGTGTTCCGCATCCAGGGTGCCAGTTCTGCTAGTCAGGGGGGAGGGGGAGGGGATACACCGCTCTACAGTAATTTGAAAGTGATTGCAGTACCAGTTTTGGCCACAATCTTACATACGGTTCCTTTATCGTTACAATCCAGGTCCTAGCTAGCAGGTAGTTACTTTAGAATCCCTAGTTAACGTAGCAGGTAAGTGAGCTTGCTTTGTAACCCTTTTGTTTGTTTTGGTTTGTCAGAGATAGCGTCTTGGCAGTTTTCGTGTCTTTGTCGGGGTGGACTTGGCGTATTTGTAACAATAAGTATATATACTCTTTTGATCCCGTGGGGGACATTTGGTCTCTGCATTTATCCCAATCCGTGAATTAGTGAAACACACTCAGCACACAGTGAACACACGGTGAGGTGAAGCACACACTAATCCCAACGCAGTGAGCTGCCTGCTACAGCGGTGCTCGGGGAGCAGTGAGGGGTTAGGTGCCTTGCTCAAGGGCACTTCAGCCGTTCCTACTGGTCGGGGTTCGAACTGGCAACCCTCTGGTTACAGGTCCGAAGCCCTAACCAGTAGGCCATGGCTGCCCCCAAAAATAATAATCAAGATTGAAAGCCATTATTCTGTGTATCAATTAATCCCATGTCGTCTGGCCGTCCTTTTCGATGCAACTTTTTTATGATAGCCTAGCTATCTTTTAATTTGACAAGATGTTCACTTTTTAAAAAATAATTATAAAAAAAAAAGATTTTTTAGACTTTTTAGACTTTTTTAAGATATAGTTAAGAACAAAATTATCCATACCCCTGGCAAATATTGATTTTCTCTGGACCAATATGTTTGTTCTTACTTAAAATTACACTTCCACATGCCAAAAGGTTGCAAGACAATGTGGTAAAAACATGGAATAAAAAAAAGTATGAAAAATTGCGTGTTCAGAATTATTCATAGAGAAGAAATAATAAAGGTCCGCACACTGATTGAAGCTCCCAAACGTGGATTTATTTGCACAAAAATAAATGTGCAAATAAATCCACATTTGGGAGCTTCAATCAGTGTGCGGACCTTTATTATTTCTTCTCAGTTACTTTTTTTGGTCCAGCACCTGCACTCCTGTGATGTGTGCGCACTCCTTCGTTTCCCAAAATTATTCATACCCTTTTTAAACAATCACTGGAAACATCTTTATTTACCACCACAGCTCTCAAAATGGTTCATAATACCCACCAAGCCTCTTCATGTCTCCACAATGATTGTAGACTGCACCTTTTTAGCAGCAATCTGGGTTTTGAGGCAGGAACGATTATTTGCCATCACTTTGGCCTTGTGCTCACTTTTTTTGACGGATTGAGGTCTGCTCTAAAATGTTGATATTGTTCTCTGTTAACCATTTCTTGCCTACTGGTTAGGGCTCCGGCCTTTGGGCCTGCCGGTTCGACTTCACTAATTCACGGATTGGGATAAATGCAGAGACCAAATGTCCCTCACGGGATCAAAAGATATACTTACTTACTAACTTACATACTATTGGGGCAGGTCTCTCAGCACACTGCCTGATCTTTTCCTCCTAATCTTAATGTAGCCTCTTATTTTAGTGTTACTGTTTACTTTGAGAAAGTCACCAGGTCCCCCTGGTTGAAAAACATCCCAAAATAATAATTTTCTCACCCCCACAATTGAAATGGACATGGTGTCATTTGGGTTTATTGCTTCCCTTTTTTATGCCAATCTCAGGCCATGTCCCTGGGTAAAAAAAATCCAGTGAAAGCTAAATTCTTCGTCCAGGTGTGCCCTTATAAAGGTTAAGCTGAGTTGTGCATGTTTGGAGAAGAGTGGAGAAAAATAGAATGAGAATTCTTTCATCAATTCTGTGGTGGTGTCTTTTACTTACTGGGCATATTTATTGAAGTAATCTAAAAGTAATCCTAAAGTAATCAGATTACGTTACATGCTTTTGGTAATCCAACTGATTATGTTACTGATTACAAAAATTACCATGTAATCTGTCGTCAGTAATGGATAACATTTCAAAGTAATCTGACCCAACCCTGTTTATCACGTAGTTAACAGTGAGTACAAATGAGCTGGAGAGAGAAGGCTAGGAGCTGGGTTGGTCTTAAGTTGTGTGCACCTCCTGTGAAAAAGGAACCCTCTCCTTTTCACCTGTCTACCGTTTTGTATTAAGCTGTTGATTTTAACTGTGTGGGGTTAATGGTACAGACCACCCCCACCCCCCCATAATGGGTTAACCCAAAGACTTGATTGGGCTAATTGATTGGCCTATTTAAAGGCAGGCTCATTTCAGGAGGAGAGAGAGACTGGAAACACTGGAGAAACAGGGAAGACACATGGAAGAGCTGGAGGTCCAGAAATTATGGAAGAAGTAGGGTTTTTTTGTTTAATGTGAAGGCAAGGGTTGAGTTAGGTCCAAAGTTACAAGGTCACCTTGTTTGGACAGGGAGCCTAGAAAGAGTAGGTTCCTCTTGCCTAGTTTAATGGCAAGTTTACATGTTTGTTTGGAGTGAAAAACCCTGCATTTCATGTTTGGACTCCAATTGTGCTTCCTGGATCTGCCTGTTTGTTTATGTTCAAAATAAATCATATTTTTGTATGTAAGTGTTGTCTCCTGCCGCCTCCTTCCCTCAACATCACCTAATCCAGTGGCGCACCTCCCTCAACGTGAGGTGGCCGCACCGGTCCCTCACACCTCCCCACCGACAACAGTTGCTCTTTGTGTTCATCATCTTTGTGTGAGTGAAGTTTTTCTCACTCTCCCTCTGCTATGTGTCCGTGTTATATGTGTGTGAGTGTGTGTGTGTAAAGTGATGTAAGGGCAGTCAGACCATTGAGAAAAGAGAAGGAGGGTGTCTTTGGTTAACCATTGACTCCTTCAAGGCTTTACGTGTTTGTATTCCTTTCAGATACACATTGCAATTCACATTCAAATGAACTGAAACAGTCAACAACTAAGAACTAATCACCTAACCCCCCCCCCCCCCCCCCCCCCCCCCCCAGATATGTGTGACAGAGCATAAGCACACCACATAGTTAGTCCCAGTAAACCCAAAACTGGTATGAATTAGGTTGTTTGGCAGGGTAAGTAAAATATGGAATTAGGTTGTATGGCAGGGTAAGTAAAATATGGAATTAGGTTGTATGGCAGAGTAAGTAAAATATGGAATTAGGTTGTATGGCAGGGTATGTAAAATATGGAATTAGGTTGTATGGCAGGGTAAGTCAAATATGTTTTATAGTTTTTCCTTCAGAATTTAGACTTATTAGACTATTTGTTTATGCATTTTATTCATGTTCATGTATTTTCAATGGGCATGTGTATGAAGTGTCTGGGTGATTGGTTTGTCAACACATACCTCATCCCATGAAGCGGTAACATTGTTGAGCTTCAGCCCAGTGGCTGTCGGGTTATACTCCAGTACCTTGTACTCCTCCTTGCTTAGAAAATCCTGGGGTGTGCGTTTTGGCATGTGAACAAAGTGGAAACAACAAAGCGTTTATTTCAGCAAAAGTAGCAACTTCTAGAGTTCTTGCTTTCCTATCAAGTCTCCACCACTGTGTGTGTGTGTGTGTGTGTGTGTGTGTGTGTGTGTGTGTGTGTGGGCGGGCAGGGGATTCGCCACAACACCAATCCCTCCTTTCCTCAAAAGTACAGTACAAACAGTCGTGTAAGAATGCCGGGAATCGTCTGTTCTGAGCACGTGAAGGATACACTGGCGCACAAACAAGCGAGCACACAGCACGTTCCCCAGGCCGCAAGTGCGATCGGTGATAAGACTCAGCCGAGGTGAGTCAGTCTCTCGGCCTCTCAGACGGCACGCTGGCAGGAGTTTCCCTCCTTCAGTCAGGCTATTCGTTTTCACTTGAGTGAAAGACCTTCAACTGTCTCACAAGTTATGTGAAAGTTACAGGGAGGCTACACCAGGCACGCAACTGTTGTTCCGTTCGTGGAGCATCTGCTGTAACAATTAGCTTCCACTATAACCAATGCAACTGACTACACCAGGCGTGATACCGGCACATACATTCATACAAAAAGTAGACCAGTCTTCTAAAACTATTTTTATGGTCCGCAAACAGAGCAGTACAGTTGTGGCGCTGGTGTAGTCCGGCTGTTGGTGTGGCTCAGAGTGGAGTAGGCTTTTACACCTGACAGCGTAGTGTGACTTCAGTGGCACCGAGAGAGGATGTGTGACAGCACAATAAAGATATAGGGAAGCCATTCAGACAGCGAAATACTCAGTACAATGAGTAGGGCGCTTATCAATGTAGTTTGGCAACAGTCTAATACACTTAGTCAAGTGGAATAGACGTGACATAAAACTGTGTTATAAAATGACTTGACCATGTCCAGGCACCCAAAGGTGTTCAAATATTATGACTAATTATGTTTCGAAACTTTATACTCACTCACACCCATACAATAAAAAACACAGTTGGGGGTTTAAGATCTATAAACATATTGGTATCACTTTCCCCTGATTTAAAGCAGTAAAAGCAGAGACGTACCTCAATCTTCTTGAGCAGGGCGACAGTGTCGTACCACATCTGGATGGAGGCGGGCAACTGGCGGGTGATGGTGATGCGCAGGGCGATGCAGTAGGACAGCGTGGTAAAGATGCGGCGCAGGATGATGCCCCGGCTCAGCGCGTGAGGCACAACGGCCGCCACGATGATCCAGATGGCCGAGAAAAAGTACGCCGAGCTGTAGAAGTAACGCAGGGAGCCGATCTTCTGCGTGAACTTCACCTCTTTCCTGCAAAGACGGAACGGCAGATGAGGTCACCCACGCGAGGATAAACGTGCGGGTGGAATGCGTGTTGTATTTCGGGCACTTTGAACTGTTTTGTATGTATGAATGGTGCTACATAAACGAGACAAGATTGGCTTGTCTTGTCAAACAAAATCTGTAAATAAAAATCATAACCAAAATGGGGGTGACAGAACAGAACTAGTACACAGAGTCAAATAATGAACAAGGCAGGAAGTGACTGTGATAAACTGTTAAATGCAGACAATGTACTATCAAAGAAATGGTCAAACACATGAAGGAGTCAATGTTGAATGCTCAAGATCTGTCTAACCAGCAGTGTGATGATCAGTGGTTCTTACTTTCTCATGTTATTGATAATAGTTTCCATGATCTCCTCCCATCCATAGGCCTTCACTGAGTGAATGTTCTCCATAATATCAGAAGTTAAGGCGAGCCTTTTACTCGTCAGTTTGGCTCTCTGTGCCCTAGTATCACAAAGACAAATCAAAACATCAGAGTGAAGCCAAGAAAACATGTTCTTTCACTATTACTCCTGCCAAATCCAAATGATGACCTGTCTGCAATTACGATTAATTATTATATATATTTTTTTCTTTAGGGAAATCAGGAGAAGGTAATGACTAAGTTTGATAATGGCCCCATTCAGTTGAGCTGGCTGACAGTGGAGATGGATTGCCATTCAGCGATCCTCTCAGCTAGCGCACAATATGTTGTTTACATTTCTCAGAGGTACACTGAGTGTGATTGCCCTCACAAGGCCGATATGGTGGGCAGATGAGGACTACCTGTCCAGACCTATCTACACAGCAAACCCAAAGGAATGCACCTCTCACAAGAATGCTACTGAAAACAAAGTTGGGATATTGTGTAATATCATGTTACATGATGATATAATAAATGTACCTGACAAAACCTCAGTCGAGTTTTGTACAACGCTCCCTGTAAGAACTCATTTGCTGAATATTATGAAAATATGGGCCCTGTCCCATGTGGTTTACCAAGTAACCTGTTTATGGTACTATCATTGCTGGTTGTGAATCATAAGAATTTCAATTGAACAGTGAGGTGAAATGCCAGTTCCTAAATTCCCTTTTGGTGTTTAGCTGCGTGAGTGGGCTACCTGCGAGAACATGGTGTGGGACTGTGACCTACTTGTGAGGGCCCATCTTGTGCGAGAGACCGGCCTGGATGATGCCTAGAAGAGAGATGGCAGCCAGGGCACAGAAGCCATTGACGTCTATGAGCTCCCACACCATGCCAACGCTGAGAATGCACTGCAGCGGCGATATCCACACAAAGTGGGCCATGCCCATACTCTGCCAAGGGAGACAGAAAACACCACCGTTAGCACCACCACAGCCACCACAAAATGAAGAACAAACAGATCACCAACCAATGTTAGCTGCCAAAAATTATATGCAGTATATACTATCAAACAATAACAAAAAACCTTTAAAGCTTATGTTTCTAGAAGTATTATTTACTAATAAAACGTTAAACATTGTAATCCATATATCCATATATATGACCTTATATATATAAACAAGCCATTGTTCTGGCAAATGATCCAATACACTGCATGGTGAGAATCAAGAGCATTGCACTATCCGTGTATGTGTATTCACTGTCTCTTACACGGCATACCAAGCAAACAGACACAAGCAAATAGGATTCTCCTTTCTCTGCCAGGCAGGCTAACAGGCTGCCATGGCTCTTCTAAAAAAGGCATTTATTATGATACACACTACTCCAACAGAGACGCAAACAAACCAGCAAATCACGCCCACCCCTACAGACACACACACACACATACATACACACACACACACACACACACACACACACACACACACACACACACACACACACACACACACACACACACACATTGTCTGATTCTTAAGTGGAATGGCAAATCCTGTCTCTCCACACAGATCCCAAAAAGGCAGGAGAGAGAGCCCTGTGGTCCTTTTTAGAGACCAGGGGGGCTCAGCCTCCACATTAAGTACAGGTGATAATTGCCTCAGAGCACTTGCAAAGTGTCTCAACATTCAACGCCCTGGCTCTACCCTCCTGAGGGAATCCAGAGTTCAGCCATGTTTTTTTCTCCACGGGAAGCACGCCGTGCATGATACGCAACCACCTCTGACGACAAGACTATTGGCGCACTACTCAATTGGCAAAGGCTGACAAATACATTAAGGTAAAGCTTTTTTCTAAAAAAAATAAAAAATATTTGAGGCTGGTTATGTAATATTACATAATTTGTCACATAAAGGGTTACAATAAAGGGCATGATTATCTCCGTACCCATGCAAAACTGAATCATACTATCAGGCATTTTGATCCGTAGTAGACATACACATGACAGTGTTATGCAGCTAGTTGTTAGAGTTGTTTCACAGACTTGCCTGATCAAACTTGCTGAGATGTGCTGACATCAGGCTCACCAGCTCCCCCGTGCTGATCTTGTCCAGGACTCGGCTGGAGAGCTTCAGGGTCTAGAGGTCAAGGTCAAGGTCAAGGGCAAACAAAAGGAAGTCAAAGCCACGCCAGACATTACAGGCAACACTGTCCAACAACCAGCAATGAACACACTGGCTGAATGCACTCAGCATACTGCAAAAGCATATGTGTACGCTTATGCTATTTACATTGACATGTATTCATTTAGCAGACGCTTTTATCCAATTATATCACAAGGGCCCTTTTCAGGCTACTGCATGCTAGCCCAGCTCCTTAGCCACTATGCTACCACCACCCTGGCAGACAGGAGCATGATGATGGAGTGGTTGGACTTGTACCTTCTTGTAGATGAGGGTGAACAGCGCTATACTGATCTGCATGTGTGTGTGTGTATGTGTGCGTGCATATATGTGTGTGTATGTGTGTGTGTGCATATGTGTGTGTGTGTGTGTGTGTGTGTGCATATGTGTGTGTGTGTGTGTGTGTGTGTTTATTATACCTTCTTGTAGATGAGGGTGAACAGCGCTATACCGATCTGCATGTGTGTGTGTGTGTGTGCGCGTGTGTGTGTGTGTGTGTGTGTGTGTGTGTGTGTGTGTGTGTGTGTGTGTGTGTGTGTGCATATGTGTGTGTGTGTGTGTGAGTGTTTATTATACCTTCTTGTAGATGAGGGTGAACAGCGCTATACTGATCTGCATGTGTGTGTGTGTGTGTGTGTGTGTGTTTATTATACCTTCTTGTAGATGAGGGTGAACAGCGCTATACTGATCTGCATGTGTGTGTGTGTGTTTATTATACCTTCTTGTAGATGAGGGTGAACAGTGCTATCCTGATTTGCATGCCCAGGTGGTGCAGGCCGAAGACGGCCGGCTGGAGGAGTAGGAAGCGAGCGGTGAAGAGGAGACTGAGGCCCAGGGCCAGGAAGTAGCCCTGCGCCCGCTCAGGGGCATGGAAAGGGTCGAACTGAGCGATGATGCGCCCCAAGAGCTGGGGTTGGACCGTTTTCGAGGCTTCCTGCAAATACATAAGCATATGGGAGGAACCGCCATGAAAAACAGTTGGCTGCATTACCCACAGGGGAACATACCGGGATGTGTCTTCCTAATAGAGTTATCATATATATATATATATATATATATATATATATATATATATATATATATATATATATATATATATATATCAGTGACAGCTGTTTAAAATCTTAAAACCAGTAGAGAGTTAGGAGTCCCTGCTTCCTGGGCGATCACACAACGAGGAGTTATGTAAGAGATGCTGTAAGACCTGAGCCTCAGCTGACGGAGTTACGAGAATGCCACCAACATGCCACATGCTTATTCATTGCTATGGATCAACTGGCCACATCAGACCAGCAATTCATTGTCAGTGTCCAATGGGGAGTTAGCACGTGTAAGGCTGTCTGTGAGCACTAACAACTGAATTGGATGATGGGCCCCGGTGTTTTACACCCATCTTATTTCTGTCGCTGAGAGAGAAGGAGAGACAACATGTGTGTTATAGGCCAGGGGTTCCCAAACTTTTCCACGACAAGGCCCCCCAAATACCACTAGGTTCTGGCCAAGTACCCCCAAATACCACTAGGTTCTGGCCAAGGCCCCCCAAATACCACTAGGTTCTGGCCAAGTACCCCCAAATACCACTAGGTTCTGGCCAAGGCCCCCCAAATACCACTAGGTTCTGGCCAAGGACCCCCATTGATGTTTTATTAATTAAACCCATCGACAATACTACGGCAAATGTAAAAATACATTAAGCTAATCTAATAATTATTTTAGCCACAACCACATTGCGGTGGAGCATACAGTGTGTAAAAAAATTATTTAGGGCTTTCTGCTATATGAGAGCCATCACTCTACTATTATTCCCAGTCATTATCATGGGAAATATGTTCAGATATGCCTCACATTATTATAATGGCATTGTATAACAACCCTCATAGTATATTTTAAATGTTTCAAATGTATTTATTTCTTGCTTTTATTTTTCCCTCCAACTTGCTGAGGCCCTCTGGCACCCCCTCGCGGCCCCCACTTTGAAAACCACTGTTATAGGCTACATGGTCCTCGCTTTAGATTGGGGGGCGGCAAAATATACTACAAATAGGTAAGAAAGGTCTTATAAGCATATTAGTTATCCACCTCTATGTCTTATACACCATTAACAAGCATTAAAGGAGAATTCCGGTGTGATATTGACCTAAAGTGTGTTGAAACATGATACCGAGTGTGAACGTATGTCTCATAGCTCACCTCGGCTTGTCCCCTGCACTCAGAAATCTGGCGCTAGTTAGCCAATGCTACCAACACAGTGTTTCGTTGTGGTGCCTCGGGCATCGGCCTAGACGTGCAAATAAATCACTGTTTTACACCATTTACGAGGCTCAAAGTAGCTCCATACTTCATTGGTAGACTTCCGAGGGCCTTGACATTTAAAACGAGACATGGAGAACTTTGAAAAAGCACTTAAGGAATTTTACCGTTCGACGCTATCTTGAATTTAGTCACGATAAGTCGAGCGACGAGTACGAACGAACAGGTATGATAAGGGATCAGATTCCAAAAATAATTCAGTGGAAATGCATGGATTCAGTTGCTTCCAGTAGCAGCAACTGGAATCCATTTATTTTTACGGAATTATTTTTGGAATCTGATCCCTTATCATACCTGTTTGTTCGTACTCGTCGCTCAACTTATCGTGACTAAATTCAAGATGGCGTCGAACGGTACAATTCCTTAAGGTACTGTCTGTATACATCGTCTTGTAAATAAACTACCAGTGCTTTTTCAAAGTTCTCTATGTCTCGTTTTAAATGTCAAGGCCTTCGGAAGTCTACCAATGAAGTATGGAGCTACTTTGAGCCACGTAAATGGTGTAAAACAGTGATTTATTTGCATGGCTAGGCCGATGCCCGAGGCACCACAACGAAACACTGTGTTGGTAGCATTGGCTAACTAGCACCAGATTTCTGAGTGCAGGGGACAAGCCGAGGTGAGCTATGAAACATACGTTCACACTCGGTATCATGTTTCAACACACTTTAGGTCAAAATCACACCGGAATTATCCTTTAACAAGCTGCTTGTTAACACTTACAACTGTTAACAAATATGCTTGTAAGTAACTTAAAAGGCTGCTTATTAACACTTACAAGTTGCATGTTAACAGTTAGTTAATGTTATTAAAGGATAACAACAGTTAACTAACTGTTAGTAAGGAACTGCTTATTATGCACTGTTAATACCTAATAAGCACATGATATTCTAAAGCGTTACCTGTGTGGGTGTGTGAGAGAGAAACACAAAGCGGGTAACATACCCCCAAATACAAGAGGATTCCACAGATCACGAAAGGCCAAAAGAAACTTCGAACTCGAGCCAATGCAAAAAGGAGCCTGGGATTCTTCTTTCCAGAGGCAACCTCTCTGTCCCATTCTCTACAAGGCGTGAGAAAATACAACACGATTAGAAAACAGGATTAGAGAATATCTCACATCACAAATGGTTGGGCCTCATTGTTTTGCAATGTGTGGTATAACCAGGGAGATCAGTCAACATATTAAACAGCTCAGTGACCTCTGTGAGGTGAAGAGGGAGTCTCTCCGCTAATTGAGAAAGAAGTTCAACTACCCGGCGGACCAGTGAGTTGGCAGATTAAAACAAACAGGCCACCATCTATCACCCTCCGGGAGACCAGTGGTTTAAAAGGTTGTGCTTTGTGCCTAATAAAAGGGCATCCCAACGTAAATACACACACACACACACACACACACACACACACTGGTGGCATTGAAGTGTAGGACATGGCATGAGTGTGGGAAGAAAGACAGGGATGGCATTTAGGGGGATGGTCTGAAACTCTTTACAAAGAAAAACCTTGCAAATTCACTGACTGAAAGGTGTGACATTTACTCTCCGTCTGAGTAACAGGAACTAGGGTCCAACTAGGGTCCATCATTGCTGAAGGGGTCATAGTGTAATTCTGCTCACCTCTAAATTTAGAATTTTGGGTAATTATTCTACATTTTCCAGGAATCTAACCAGTATATAGGGAAATTCGTTTTTAATCTTTGGAAAAAGTGACAGTGTGGTCTTTTTATATTATGCACCTATAACAGGATTAACTTTTGAGCTTCTTGTTGAACTGTTAAATTTGGTTTCAACGGGGAAATTGGTTAATCAGATTTTGTAAAACTTTGAAACTCTGGAGAGGATCATCTGTGACGCACAAAAGCACAAAAATCAGCAGGTCAAACAGATGCAGTTTGTAAGTGTGACCATCTACCTACATCACAGCTCCACTTCCTTTGGGTCATTGAATGGAAATACAAACCTCTCTAAGTGATCGACGAGAACGTCAGCTCTGTCAAAAGATGGAACTTGATACACATCTGAAGGACCTAACCTCTCCGTGAAACCCTTTCTCATAATCGGGTATGTCCACCTGAAAGAACAGTGCATGGAAATGTCACGAGAAGAGCAGAAATGGTCATTTTTGTCACAGACTAAAATCACTGTTCGGTCTTCGATAGTGGCAGAGTTGTAAGATAGGCTACGCAAGAGCCAACATAGCAGTGTTACATTACATCACAGTCAAGCCAGGCACAAACAAAATGTATTTTCACAGATGCATTGGAACATTGTAAATGACAATGCCACTGAAGTGAAGTGTTAGCAAATGTCCCATTATATTCGTAACTTGTCACACTTCCTGTACGGGCAGACACTGCTGTTGTTTATTATGGAATATCAGATGACTAATTCCTAATAATATGGACAGAGATAGCCTACGAACCGTGTCATACGGCATAGCCTATCTGCTACAGAACAACCACACAATCAAATGAATGGCAGATAGACATTTTACGCACGCAGCCTGAACATCGATTTTAGTAAAGAAAAACTTGTTCCCAAGTTCATAAAATCTCGACATCCGCACTAGCACGCATATGTTTTTCCTAGATGAAATTCCAACCGGCAAAAAAAAAAAATAACAAATGAACATTGCTCTTACCAGAAGAAATATTTGGACAACCAGTTGGCATCTTCCACAGGTGATTTCTGCATCCTGGAAATAATTCCTTTGGACCCCCTCCGCACATAAAACAAAATACAGCCGCTTACATTTGGCGTCCCTTTAATTCTTCCCCCTTTTGAAGAGGATCCCTTGTTTTGTTCTCCACCTTGTGCTAAGTGCGCAGTGATGTCACTTGTGGAATTGCCTCAGCCCTCAGTTGTAGCCACATGAAGGGGCTGAGATATTGCCCTATCCCACAAGCGGCACTGGCATACGATGTACGTGTCTTGTCTTTTGATTTTAGACTGAACGTCAAATTCAAGGCTGTTAACTCAACAAAAGAGTGTTTCATACAGATAGCCCTCTACAAATAATGTTATGTCCTAAAACATATTCAGAGCCTTTGCACAGGTGTTTGATGAAAGCCTATGTTAAGGGGGATTCCTCTGTCTTTGAGTAATAGCAAACCTACTTACTTTATGAAAATGCTAAGGCATTCAACCAATATAAAGCGATGTAGGAATGTTACAGACTATTGTATAATTTTACATTGCCACATTTCCCAGAATATTTGGAAGCGGTGTGCTGAGGCGCATAAGACATTTCACTTCTACATCACAGCAATTCAGGTCTGAATCAAGAAATGGAATCGGTATGGCTTTTTCTAAAAAGTTACTCACAGCCTGATTGAGATCAGGAGGTGAAGACATTATAGATAGATAAATAGATAGATACTTTATTGATCCCCAGGGGAAATTCAAGGTCTCAGTAGCATACAGACAACACACACACATTCACTAACAGCAGAAGAAGTAATTAAAAGTATATAATATAAAAAACACAACTAAGCAATAAGGACAGTAGAAGATAAAGAATATACTAAATATACTAAAATACAAATCATACTAACAGGAGAGTGAAGGATCACCGCACACTGGTAGGATTTCTTTGCTGATTTTATTTAGTAGTGAACAACGCGTTTCGCCTATGCTTCATCAGGTTCCCTCTTAATCTCCACATGCCACCGACAGGTAATATAGGTGATTCACCAGGTCACATGACCACACCAATTAGCTCAAGGTACCACCCAATTCACAATCTGGTCTCCCATACAATCCAGTCCAAAGTCCTCATAACCAAGCCCACATACATCACAGTACATCCATAGTCCATACATTACCCACAACAATGCCCAAAACTTGAATATATATACATTTGGAATTTACATTGCATTCAACAATATTCAATTTCAGTTTCATTGCTATCGAAGTTTGAAAGTGCAATGTGCAAATACCAATGTGCAAAATTGCAAAGTGCAAATATTACTTAAATTACATCCAAAGTCTATACATTACAAACAACAATGTCCATATGCAGTCCAATTCCAGTCCCATGCTCACATTTCATACCAATATTCACTTATAACATATCCAAGGTTCACATATCATCAGTAACTCCAATATTAATATTAATCCAATAACAGTACACATACATATCAGGTTCATATATCATAAATACTAGTGTGCAAATATGCATTGTGCAAATACCAAAAGATTTTCACAAAAATACACTTAAATCTTGTAATTCATTGAGACCATGGGGTTCTACTGTATTTAATTCATGTATCCAATATGCCTCTCTCTGTAACAGTTGTTTAATCAAGTTACCACCTCTTGGGCTGGGTTTCACCCGTTCTATCGTATCTCGTATGTATGTGGGCTTGGTTATGAGGACTTTGGACTGGATTGTATGGGAGACCAGATTGTGAATTGGGTGGTACCTTGAGCTAATTGGTGTGGTCATGTGACCTGGTGAATTACCTATATCACCTGTCGGTGGCATGTGCAGATTAAGAGTGAGACCCCGTTTACACGAGCATGTGTATTTTTATAAACGAAGACATTTCCCTACGTTTGGAACTTTCATTTAGACGCAAACGGAGAATTCGCCCCGTAAAACGGTTATCCAAAAAAACTCCGGCCAAAGTGTTTTTTTTTTTGGAAAACTTCGTTTATGCGTTTGGTTGTAAACTGTGGTAAACGGAGTTTTGGGCAGCCAACGTCACAGTATGCGACAGAACCAAATGTGCGACCAATGTTTACATTTACATGTTCTCACGTGCGACTTTTCAGGGTTCTGATTGGTTAATGTGAGCTTGAGCTTATCGTTAGACTGCCACTGTGGTTTGGCGTGCTCATGACAGCATGTATGTACACGGGTTCATGTAAACACATTTAAAAAAAACGGTCTCGTGTAAATGCAGTTTTATTTGCAAACGTAGATGGCCAGATATTCGTTTAAGAAAATACCCTGCTTCGTGTAAACGTAGTCTGAACCTGATGAAGCATAGGCGAAACGCGTTGTTCACTACTAAATAAAATCAGCAAAGAAATCCCACCAGTGTGCGGTGATCCTTCACTCTCCTGTCTATCAATTGATGACTGCACCTCACCAGCACCTGGAAGACTGTGCACATGAATTTCATCCTCTTCTATACTAACACTTAATATAAATCAATTATAAAAACAGTATCCACATAGTGGGTGATTAATCAATCAAGAGGCTCTTGCAAGTTTGTTCAGGGTCCGTTTGTCAGATATTGAAGTGATGCACTCCAGTTCAGCTCCCACTACAGAGCCAGCTTTCCTTACCAGCCTACCAGTAATAGAACACAGATAAAGAATGTGAACGGGCAACTCAGAATTTGGTTAATCAACAGAGAGGACAGAATAACTCTGATCCTACTGCAGCTTCATAGGCCTGTATTGTCTAATAGGGAATTTTCCATACAGCAGAGGAACATTAAGTGCATTTGATTATATTATGAATGTTTACACAAAGTGCATAAGACTCTCTTCTAAACAGTAGAATCACCAGGTCTCCTTAGACTGCTAAACACCCATCACTGCCAAAGGCCTCTAATGCAATTTGGGTTGATATTATGAGGTGCACGATCACATGAAGTCAATTGAGTGTCCTCGCTTAACAAGTCACCAAGAGTATTTCAGTTGCAAATGAAACACAAGTTGTCCAGCATTTGCATTACACATGAGTGAGGGGCCACTCGGTCACAATATGTCTACAACATATCGTGACAATGCTGACCATGTCAGACAATACTGACAACAGCTGCAGCTTATGGTGCAGGCGTGGCCTTCGAGAGTGCTTTACCTTTATAAATGCTGGGTTACATGTATTCTTTATTATTTCTGTCAGTCTGATACATGCCGAGTTGATGGACAGACGAGAGAGTTTCAAATTGAGGACATCTCAAAACGGTGGTAAATTTCCAAAATGTGTAAACCATTGTCAGAACTGATGGTATTCACTGAAGTAAGCCACACTTTGTGACTTATAAAAACAGAATAAGATTTTCTTAAAACGTGATAAGACATAACAACCTTGATAGTGATACTGTAAATAAAAAAAAATCTTAACACATTTAAATCACTAAAGGAGGAAGAAATGCACTGTGGGCCTAGTAATATTTGCTTTGCCGTTGATTCTTTTGTGTAACAGATATACAGTGAAGTCCTCTAATGCTGACTTTGGAACAGCTTTGATGTTGTGTGCCCCATCAACTACTGAACAGGAAGCTGTACAACATACTTGCCATTTAATGAATTCTCAAATGAAAACGCAAGGAGGACGACAATATTGTTAAAATAAAATATCTAAGCATGCCAGGGGAAGACCTTGAAATTCTACAAGGTTATGAGGAGACCAGGCTCTGGTATGCATTGTATATTACAGTCTGCTTCCCCTCAGGTAACGGCAACATTCCACTGCAGAGAAGATACTGTTCTTGGGATCAGATTATTTCACCAAAACATAAAAAAGTACTTGCCACACCACTTCTCTCTTTGGGTGGACAGGACAGACACACAAGTGTTTTGCATCCACACACCTCTGACCGCTGACACTATTTGAAGCTTACCAGTTTATCTCTAAAAAACAAGAGCTGATCACATGCCATCTTACAGTGAGTTTGTGTGAGTCATAGAAGGAACATGATTTCTGGGCATAGACAAATGGTCTCTTGTCACAGAAAAAAATACAAGGTGATAGGGCATGCTGTACAAATATACTTCCTCTATTTATCACAGAGCACCACTTGTGAATAGTGAATAGCACGAAACTAACCTGGTCAAACATACCAAGGATTCATTATATTCTGTTTTGGCCAAAAGTGACTTGTAAAGATTAACATTTGCAAAAATCCTCCTCAATTCGGATCTGATATCACAAAACCACAGGCCTATATTATTTTGACATATAGATACAGACTAGCTACACGTTTTATAATGATGCATAATAACCTGTATTAATTTGTAAGATATACCCTGTATCCTTCCCTGATCCCAACTAGCGTTTGATGGCTGAAACAGTTTGGTGAAAACATTGTTAGTCACTTATAGATAGATGAGTTTATGTAATATCTGTTGTTAAATAACTGGATTTTTCCCAAACAGGGATTGTATCTTCAACCTTGCATTTGAGCTTTGATTTGCTTTAGTTGATATTGCATTATTTTGATTATCATATTGTAGGCTATTCCTTACTATTTTTTTCTGATAGGTTTTAATTATTAATTTAATCATGAACTTGTATGATTTGTTCCACATCTAGTCTATTATTTTGTTTTGTTGTAAATCACTTGTTAAATTGCAAACCACTTTGGCTCAAGCTCAATTTATAATGTGCCTGGATAGCCTATTATGGAGGCCTATGCCTATATCATACTAATTAGCTGCTTTAAAATGCAAAATTACTTTTGGTAAATAACATATTCATTATAGGCACTCCAAAATTGCCTGCCAACCAACTTTTCCTTGAATTTGCAGCCAGAAGTTCAGTTTTGTCTATGTCACCAGTCTGCTGTCTATGTTTGATGACGTTAACGAATTAAGAAAAAGCACCTGTTGCATTAACACTGACCACTGCTACAGTCAAGTTGGTTGTCATATTTTATAATGTCAAATGGTATCGAGTACGCTTTCCCAGCTGGGGATGAAAGCGATGGGAGTGATGATGAATGGGATATTGGACATTCTCATAAACAAAGCTCAAATGAGGTGAGATGATCATGTTTGCGTTTTAGTTTTTAGACTCATTGGCAAGTTAGCTAGCCAGACCTCTACTGAACACGTGAGCGGGCTTGCCCTTAGCCTTGTGTAGAACTCAAATGTTAAACTTAACTTTAGGTCAGTAGACTCTGTTGTGAATTGTGCTGTTTCTGGTGTTGGCATAGACCGGACTGTGAAATGCATTGTTTAACACGTTTTGTTGTCATGTTTCTTTCAACCTAGCAACTGGCTAGCAAGCTAAGTCAGCAGATTTTTTTTAAGGTCATGTTAACGCTAACGTTAGTTTCTTCCCAGGAACTTAGCCCTTTCTGAACACATGAATTGCCTCCGACCATATGTAATGACTGTAAAATAGTCTTGTGCAAGTTTTAAAGCTGATAATTTTTTATTTTACTTGCGTGTGTTTTCTTACCAGGGTGCTGAGACGGATGGCTTAAAACCCAGTGGGGACAAAGTCTCAACTTTGAAACGTGCCATTAACACTGGAGACACCAAAGTCGTGGAACAGTTGTTGGACAATGGTAAGTTAATGGAACCCGAGATGGCCATGGTTCAGACTTGACGTGAACCATGAGCAGCCAGTCTATTGTTGACTATTTCAATGAAGTTTTGTGTCAGTGATAACAACCTCACTTGACAAGTAGAATCTTTACAAAAACTCAAATTTAGCGTCTAACGGTACACTAACGTTAACAACGAGGGAGCCCTGAGAAACCCTGGACATTCCCTGGCACAGCAAATCTGTCAAAGTTGAACTAACCTGACTGTATATGTCACTGTTTATGAAATATGAAATTAACACTACTTTGCCAGGTGTGGAGGTGGACACACGGTTAGGTTTTGAGTGGACCCCACTAATGTGTGCTGTCCATGCGGGCAACTATGACATGGCTAAACTGCTCCTGGACAGAGGGGCCAGTGCCAACTTCAGTAGAGGTAAGATCCATTAGGTGACGTAATGGTGGTGTAAACTTGCTCCTGATTTGCCCTAGACCAGCAATATATTAAACTAGGATTTCTGCCATTCTGAAAGTCAATTACCATAAACTAGGTAATGGGAGGCAGAGGTCACCACCCTTGGAGAGTCAACACATAGATAGATAGCAGGGCTCTACACTAAAAAATTTTTCCAGGAGCACTTGTGCGCCCAAGTTAAAAAATTTAGGAGCACAGACAAAAATCTGGGGGCACAGTCAGTTCTGTACTTAACTTGCACATAATGTAACTTTACACTGCAGCTAACAGTTAAACATGCCAATGCACCAATTACGAAGATTAAGAATGACTGACAACATTTACAGGAAACAAGATTTTAAAGAACATCAGTGCCTACTTTATTTTCAGTCCGTCCTATTTTTCTACATTTTGTTAATGTAAAATAATATAATGCATTGCCATATTTGCATATAGCCTGTATGAAGTACGCTATCCTGCCAAATGTAGGTCCTTAGGCCAATTTATTTATTTGTGAATCCACCTATAGCTAATCCAAATATCCCCATGTGACCTATCTGACTGCATACTGCCCAATACTAGCCTACTACTAAAACCGTGAATTTTCTTTTCAACAAAACCCAACATAGTCTAATCAATGATATTTATATTTATTTGAAATATCTGCACTGATGGAGGCAGTAGGCAGATGGTAGGCCTATGCTTACTTTCGTTTTGCACTTCAGCTTGTATTCGGTGTAAAACAAACAAGCATGCATGGAAGCCTGGAGTTGTCTGTAGCGTTCTACTTTTGAATAAAACGGGAGTATTACAGGAGGCTACTTTTGTGCCTGTTCGCTACAGCTATATTTTGCATATTGCAGCCAATGTCAACTGGGCTAAAAGGCATGTTACCTTTTCCTTCTCTCATTGCATTCTTAGAATCTCATCCTGTTCCTCATATATCCGATGAATTCGGTGGATTGAAGAAATTAGTTATACTTTGCATCTTGGCTGGCTAGTCTAACTTTCCGCTTTTTCAACGCACCCTTAAATTTGATAGAAGCAACTAGCGAGTCACAACGCGAAACTGCTAACGTTGAAGGGAGGTGTAGTTTTTATGCTATATTGGCGACGTGATTTTATGGTTCGCACCAGTATTGTTTCGCGATGTTGCGGTGTATTTGAGTACTCGACAATGTAGACCAACATTGACTTGGCTAGAAGTCATTCGCACCAGTGCGCCTAAATATTTTTTTGCACTCGCACGCAATTATTTTTACTCGCATGTGCGAGTGAAATGGGCGCACTGTAGAGCCCTGGAGATAGATAGATAGATACTTTATTGATCCCCAGGGGAAATTCAAGGTCTCAGCAGCATACATACAACACAAACACATTCTTTAACAGCAGAAAGAGTAATTAAAGTATATAATATAAAAACACAACTAAGCAGTAAGGACAGTAGAAGATAAAGAATATGCTAAATATACTAAAATACAAATTATACTAACACTTAATACAATATATAAAAATACACTAACATACAAATGATGTACAGTGAGCAAGTACCTTTTAATAGAAAGGAGAAAAAAAGGCATCTAGTTCCTCTCATGCAGTAGAGTGTATCCCAGTTCCAAATTGAATTCTTCGCTGAGCTGGCTCACTCAGCCTAGCTGAATGTTGGGATTGGGAACTGTGTTAAATGAACAGGATACAGAGTGACTGTGTACCTGGCTCACCATCAAATGACCTTGCAATGACTTGAGCCGTCTAGAGTTATGGCATATAATGGGATTTTACCGCAGCCACAGGGAAAGGATCCTGTGTGATATCAAACAGAATCGCACGGCTAGACTTAATCCTTCGGGGGGTTCATTTGCTTTTCATTAGCAAGTGCAACAGTTGACGGCAGGTTCCCCCGCATGTACTTCCCTCAACTGCACGCGTGCGTGGCCTCAGATAGCAACCAATTAGAGCTCAGCCCCCTCCTCCTCATCTGCCATTACTTAATGGCACTGACGCAAAAGGGGGAAATATCAAAAAACATGCAATTAATCCACCGGAGTGTTTTAAGTTTACACGTTCAATTTCTGTTGTGCTTTGAAAAATTGAAGGCATCTGTTGGGTCCCATTGAACCTGGGATATTGGCAGAGAGTGAGGTGAAATAATTTGGAGAATTCCACCATGTCCAGCATAAATTGGGGGTGGAGGAGGGCTGTTGGGGAGGTGTGTGTGTGTGTGTGTCGGGGTGGGGGGTGTAGTTGGAGCTTCAGGCTCTGAAAGGAAATAATTAAAGGGGGGGGGGGGGGGGGGGGTATTCAGCTGCCACTTCCTAAGTTCTGTTCCGCTGAAGCAGAAGAATGCAGAAGTGATTGATAAAGCTGGTATACAGTATGCGGTGCTGCCGTCATTCCGTCGTCTGCGCTCTGAACTTTTATTTATTTTCCTGCTCCACCGCAGACTTAAACAGGCTGTGTCTGCATCCTTACCCCCCTGACCAGAGCCCATCCCGTAATCTAAACCCCACTTCAGTCACAATCAGAGACCAACAAAAAACAGAGTCCAAGTCACAATAAGTTAGACCAGAAATCCTATTTGCAATTAACTTAGTGTTTGTGTCTTTGATTTGGTTTTGTTTTCACTCTTCCGGTAACAAATGCTGGCGAAATTCATTGTTTTGGTCCCTGTAATCCTATTTTAATTTAATTTTGGTCTCCTCAAAGAATGCCTCTTTTCACTGCTAAGGAGGCATGAGTGATTCACTGGATATGTCATTGTGCGTTCTGCTCTGTTGGCTTCCCTCCGTCCTGCAATTTGCTCTCCTCTGCCTTGTGCTGCAGATCTCTACACAGTCCTTATGGCTGCCTGCACAGCATCTGTATCCGAAGGCAAGATTGTCAAGTGCGTGGAACTGCTGCTGTCCCGCAACGCTGACCCCAATGCATCGAACAAGTGAGGCCAAGTGTGTGTGTGTGTGTGTGTGTGTGTGTGCGCGCGTGCGTGCGCATGTGTGTGTGTTTTCCGATCTGTTAAAGATTTGAAAGCTTAATCCCATGAAGCATATTGCACCACTGATTGTATTGATTTAGTGGATGTGAAGGTTGATGATTTGCAAGAGGAGAGTCTCTCTCTATCTATCTATCTCTCTCTCTTTTCTGGGCCTTTTTCTTGCTTCAGGGTCTCAACTCTCTCAGGCAGTAGAGCATGCTACACCTTTAGCCAGGTTTAGCACCGCTGCTGTCATTCAGCATTTTATATACGCACGACATCACATCCTGTTATGGCAAGTGCCTTCGCACAGACCCTCCAGACACACCGCCACCCGTACTAAACATGTGTGCTGTGCAACGAAGCAGAGCAGAGAATGAGAACGCGACAGGTGGACAGACGGACAGACCTCATGATCTCATCCCCATTGAGCCATTACAAACAATGCCCTCTGTACACACACACACACACACATACACGCACATACACACACTCACATACAGACCCAACAAACAGGGTGTCAAGATGGCCTTGGAGCACGAGTAGGAAATTGATTGTTTCCTCACTAGACAAAATATTTGAGCATTGGTAAGGGGAGTGGGACATGGGCAAAACATGGAGGGCGGGGATAACCTACCCCCATTACGTGCTTGTATATTTAACTGGCAATTTGTACCAGCTGTTTTGTCCTGAAGCGTGAGGTAAACGATTAGAATGCAGACTCAGTCATTAGAAAGCGGTAGCATGAAAGAGTGTTTGTTTTTGTGCCCCCTGTAACCCTTTCAGATACTAATGCGTCGCCATTGGTATTTTTACGAGATTCAATTATGTTGTAAAACAAATGTTTTGGGTTTTTTTGCTCAAATGTTCTGTTGCCCAATGCATACTGTTGTATTATGCATACTGTTAAATGGGGGTGGATTTTCATTTTAATGCACCTCGACCATTGAACTGCAGTATGATTGAAAAAAGTAATACACCTTAATTTTCCACAGTGTAAATTGGGGAACCATTCTGGTGGATGGTGTAGAGAACTGATAACAGATGGCGCGTCAAGATCTGTGTGGCTTTTTATTTTAACAAAAATGGTCTACTTCCGCAAAGGTGTTCTCCTTGCGAACAACGTTGGACTTTGTTCAGTCCAGTATTGCGTCGTTGCCTCAGGAAAGCGGCACCTTTTCATCAGAATGTTGGTTGCGACACCCTGGGAAGATAGTAGAGTCTGGCTGGCATTTAAAACATCACCTCCTTTGTCACCGAGGAGGAAACGCGTATTTGGTAGTTAGCCTGCGTCAACATGAGGAATGGTTGTGTCCTTGCCCACCTGAGCTGCTGTTGCGAAGCCGGACTTCTCAGAGTGGCTCCCAGCCTTTCGGGGAAGTGTCACCCTCCTGATTAATGGTCACACTAACATTCCCACAGACTCCGATGCACTGGTTTGTGCGAGCACTTCCCCTTGACGTACCACATTTGATGACTTGATAAGAATGTCATTTTGATTGCTGCCCCCAACATGGCATGTTAAATACACGTGAAGGTAAATGAGGTCGTCACTTAGGGTTGTGCAAGCCAAATGTGAGAGATGTGTGATTACTTTGTGTTAAAACAGTGATTGATAGGAATGCACCGATAATGGCAACCCACACACTCGTAAAAATTCTCCTATACCACTTCATTGCACTGTTTCCCCTATAGCATAGTATCATAGCCACTAAACATGCGCTGCCCCTATGCTGATTTCAGTCTTGCACCGCAAGATTTATGAATAAATCTATAGCTTACCTAACATACGCAAGTGGCATACACTTTATTGACCTTGGCTGGTGTGTTGGGCTAAGTAAGTATATACTCTTTTGATTGTACCGTGAGGGAAATTTGGTCTCTGCATTTATCCCAATCCGAGAATTAGTGAAACACACTTGGCACACAGTGAGGTGAAGCACACACTAATCCCGACGCAGTGAGCTGCCTGCTACAACAGCAGGGCTCTGGGAGCAGTGAGGGGTTAGTTGCCTTGCTCAAGGGCACTTCAGCCGTTCCTACTGGTCGAGGTTCGAACCGGCAACCCTCCGGTTACAGGTCCGAAGCCCTAACCAGTAGGTTAGGAGTAGGCCACAGCTGCCCCTCAGGACACAGTTCATTTCAAATGCACAACAGAGTGACACAAGACTGCTTCAATTTTAGAGATAGCAGCTTTGTTCATTGACCAATAGCCACTAACTGTGGCTAACTGTTTTACACAGAAAGTTTTCATTATTTGTGGTTTGATATTCTTTCTATTTGATACTCATTATTTAAACTTATTATTTCAACCATAACAAAGAAGAAAATAAGTTATTTGTTACAAATGTTGTAGAAATATCACTATTGGTACATTTGTATACTGGTATCGACGGGTAAGTATAAAAATGTAAATACTTGTACTCCTACTAAAAAACGAAACAAATAGCATTGGCCTCTTCTTGTATGTGTTGTCTTTTCCCAGAAGCAAAATGGGCAAATGGGCAGAATTCTAAATTTGTGGTCTGAGGCCATTGCCTGAAGGATATCTTGTTTCTTTTTTTTAGCTGAACACTTGAATTCTTTACATTGGGACCATGGTGAAGCGTGAGTCACCCTATTGTTCTGCTGGGTAGTTGGTTCACATAGTGACCCTCACTTTCCCCAAGAATACAAATGCTTTTGTTGAATTAGTCAGACATCATTGCGTAATTGCTCTCCTAACTTCCTAGAAATGCCGGTGAGTCAGAGAATAAAATGTGCGTTAAGTGGAGGGAATTCTGTATTCTGTAGATTCTGCGGGTGCTTTGTGCACCTGCTGCGCTCAGAAGCCTGAGCCAACAATGGTCACTGACAAACCCTAACCTCTGATATTTTGATGATGTATGGCTGAAGTGGGCGACCTGCCCAGCATGATGGACGATATCGGAGAGTCTGTCCTACTGATTTTTGATGTCACTGCACATACCAGGATAATGAAGAAGACCGGCAGTGAACGGACCATGAACTCAAGAAGTCAAATGTCAAACTAGTGCTTTAAAAACGATGCAATCTAATACCCTTGTCAGTACAAGAAGTAAGGGCCCCCCACCATATATCATCATTAGCACTGAAATCAAATGATTAATCAGTCACTCAGGCTGGACTGTTTTAGATATTTCCAGAAGTTTCTCTCTGGGCAAAAGTGGCAGATGTTCCGGTCTTTACTGCTCTCTGGTGGACATGTCGCTAATAGTAATTTGTGTGTGTATATGTGTGTGAAATCAGATCTCGTATGACCTCACTGATGATGGCAACCCGGGAGGGCCACAGCCAGGTGATCAACTTGTTGGTGTCCCACGGAGCGGAGATCAACTCCCAGGACGAGAGTGGAAACACGGTGCGCAGAGATTTGTTCACACATTTTTGTTTTAGGTGCATTTGAGCATGTAAAAATGACTATTATTACTACTATTACCACATGCAGTAGCCTGTAAAGTTGTGGGTTCAAATCCCGGCATCCACCGTTGTGCCCTTGAGCAAGGAACTTAACCCCAGGTTGCTCTGTGGAGAATGGCCCTTGTATTATAATTGACATATGGAAGTCACTTTGGATAAAAGCGTCTGCTAAATGAATAAATGCTCTAGGTGCATTAACAGAGATGTCCTAATGCTGTGTGAGCTGAAGATGATGGTGTCGTCATCCTTGTTCTGATCCTGATCCAGGCCCTCACGATCGCTGTGCAGTATGGGCGTGAGGAGGCCGTGTTGAAGCTTCTCCAACTCGGAGCCGACAAGACGTTAAAAACCAAGGCAGGCAAAACGGCCACCGACCTGGCCAAGCACTTCAAGCGAGCACAGGTGCACTGATTCCCAAGTCCTGATTTATGAAATGTTTTCGTGTGTCAATTGTATGGTCTTTATCTATCCGTCATTTCAAAGGTCGCCAGTTACCCCTTTTTTGTTTGCTTGTTTGTGTTCCTGTCTTCCCAATTCAGATTTCCAGATTCCTAGCCTCTCTTAATGGTGCTGGCGTGAATGGTAGTGAGACATCTAAGCAGGATAACCTCTTTAAATTCTTCAAGAGGAGCCCTGACCCCTCGCCTGCTTCCATGGAGAGGTGAGGTTCTGATCGCCCACTCAGCATCATGCAGGGCCTGCTGCCTCCTTGTGGTCATGAGGGGAAGTGCTGTCAGAGTGCAACAGTGTTGAAAAGAATTCTTAAGCTAGTAGAACATATGATTGGTACAAAAAGGGGTACACATGTTATTGAATTTTATTTACCAACCAAAGAGATGTTGATATTACAGATATTGGAAATGGTGCATTTGAATACCTCAGAAAACTGGCACTTCTGCTTATGTTTGTGCTGTGATTTTGAATAATTAGTTATGTTTATGCTCACAGCTCTGCAAAACTGTGTGACATTGAATTGCTTCTACATGGCCTGAATTTGGAATACCTCTCTGACATCATAATAGTGAGTACTTATTCAGACTTTCAAATATTATTTATTCAATATTTCAAATATTATATTATTCACATACTTTACAGAGGGACATTGTACATGTACAAAACAATGTTTTTTCAAATTTCTGGTGTGCACATGTCTTTGTAACATTGTGGTCTTTTTTTCTGTAAAAAAAAAGAAAGAAAGAAATAGTCACCAAGTGGTCAGCGCACATATATGTATAATGTGTATGTATGAGCTCAGAAAGGGTCTGGACATTGTGTCAACAGGAGCATGACATTACCTGGGGCGAGTTGCTGTCCATGGAGCAGGAGGACCTGGAAAAGGTGACCTTTCTCATGTTCTCCCAGGGCTTCACTTCAGCAGTGTAACTGACTGATGTCAACGTGTTGTTCTAATCAGGCATTTAAGTGTTATTCTTATTGGGGATTTGCCAGAGCTTGTAGTATTATTGAAGTATTTGTTATAATAATAGTGAGGTTTGTGGTAGATGTATGTGCTAGGTAGTCTAGTGTGTGGTTTGTGGTAGATGTATGTATTGTGTGAGACTATCTCTCCCTAGATTGGTATTACGAATCCTGAGGACCAGAGGAAGGTGCTGTCTGCTGTTCAGGAGATGCACCTGGACCAGGTGGACCTGGACACCTTAACGCAGCTGAAGAACATAGACAACGGGTGCGTTCTGTTGCACTCTGCTGCACGGGGTGCTTTCTGAAGTTGGAAGTAGGATGATAAATGCTTCATGAGTGTTTAACTGACTCAAGCCCTCTAGTTGATAGATGGATACTTTATTCACCCCAAAGTTCCCTTAAAATGAATAAAGTATCTAATCGTCTCTATCAATCTATCTATCCATATATCTATCTGTTGATCTGGTTGGGCAGAAAGTATTGTAAAACCTTGGGAAATGTGAAGTATTGTTATTGCTATAAGGACACACATTGCCCTTCACAGTACTGCAGAAACGGATATCAAAACAACGGGCCTGTCCACCAGCTCCAATGACCACATCTCGGAGGCAGCAGGCGCTTGGGCGAGCTTGTCCTAATGGTTTAAGCGTCCGTAATGATTTGTAAGGTGAGAGATGAGCGAGCGAGATCTCTCGGAGAGCTGTATCCCTGACTGATGGCTGTGAGCGGTGGGTCAGAGCGCCGTGTTTAACTTCAAGTCCACACTTAATGAATCTTAACGAGCACCTAATTCCCACGACCCCCGGCCTACGAGAGGGTAGGGGCACCGCGCCGCCGACGGTAAATTCAGCCCTTTAAATCCCCGCCTGATGGCTTCATTGTAAACAGCCCCAGGGGAGATCGTACTGCCCTCTCAGCTTAAATACCCCTGGCCAGGGGGTAGATTTCCTGGTAATGGTGGGGGGTGAGTGTAAACAACCCACTGTACTATTTCAGCACGTAGCTTAAGCGGTATGGGAGGCGCCTGACACATGCCCACTTTCTTTGGGCAGTTACAGCAGCGGACGAGCGCAATTCATTTCACCTAAGTACAGCGTGAGCCCACTCATGAGTGACAAGGAAGAGTTGCCACTCTTCAAGGGTTTGTACATACGTGACATGGAGACTTGGAGGACATGAAATGTGTTGAGAGGAGCCTTTAGGGGGGCAGGGGAGTTTGGGCTAGTTTTGGGGGGGGTTCTGTCAGCGGCCACCCAGAGACGCTTCGCTGATAAAGACAGATGGGTCAGTTCAGCAGGTCTGCCCGTCAGGCCGGCACTTAGGCTCGGACACGCTTGCTTATCACTCTCTCACCCCCTAGATAAACTAACAGAGCGACGCTCTGAGCCCATCTCAGCGGCCCGCAGGAGATAGTAACTCCGCGCCGCCTGACAGTGTTTACCAGAGCCTCTGACAGAGTGTTGGAATAAGAAAGCGGCTGCTGGGGGGGATTTGGGGCGGGGGGTGCACTGTTAGAATAACACGCATATACGAATAACATCACTAGTGTGGTGTCGGCCTCAACACACGGTTCGCACACGAGACAGTGCGAATGCACCAGACGAGGGACAAATATCACCTCGTGTAAAAAAAAAAAAAAAAAAAAAAAAAAACTGGATGGATTGCCACCCATCATTGTGTAGAGTAATCGCTCAAAGCTCTCGCTAATTGGCCAGTTGTGACAGTGTCTGAGCAGAAGAGCCCTCTCTTTGATGGAGCTGATCCGCACCGGCCAGCGCTATTTCTCTCAGCTCGTTACGGATGGGCAGCGCTGAGCCCAGGCAGACATGTGTGTGTCTCTCTCACTCTCACTCTCGCTCTCTCTTTCTCACATTCTCTCTTCTTTTCTTTCTCTCTCTCTCTCTCTCTCTCTCTCTCTCTCTCTCTCTCCACATCAACAGATTGCACCTGTTTTTGTTTCTCAGGCTAATAAGCCTGACAGCAGAGGGTTGTGGTACATTGCCAGACAGGGATAAAGGATTTGCTGGACCCATATGGCATTTGGAATGGAAATGATCTGTTAAGGGCAAAATGTAATGCTAAATATGATCCAAGCCCTGTGTGTTTATTTTGCTGCATATCAAGGGTGATTAGACAACTGACTAAGAATATCACGTATCTCATTACCCAAGACTGTAAATGCTTCCGTCCAGGGGTGTCCATTTATGTTGTCTTTGATGCGTTGCTTTGTACTTTGTGTACTTTGTGTACTTTGTGCTCCAAACAAAAGGCCCATATTAACAAAGAATGTATGCCACATGGTTTGCTGTTGCCCCAAATTAATCCAAAGTGAAGCATATGGGCATTCCCAGCAAGCTCGTTTAAGTGATTGTAATGAGCGCATCCCTATGTCTGAAAGCATTATGCCTCTCAATGAGCCTCACTGCACAAACAAGCAGCCAATGGCCAAGGCCCTACTGCTGTGTGTTATTCACCCAGATGTGTGTGTTGTGCTGGCCGTGTGTGTTATTCACCCAGGTGTGTGTGTGTGGTGCTTTTATAGGAGTGAAGAGCTTTACACTTTCCTCATCAGCTTGCGGCAACAGTGCTGCTACCTGACGGACACGGTGAGGGACGTCATCGGGCGCTTTCCCCGCAGTGCCTCAGAGGTACTCACACACACACACACTCGCACTCACACAACCGCCCGACAGCCGTACACACTGACATGCCCACAACAGTCCAGCATTGCCCAATTATAGACTGGAATAGACTCCTGAAATATTTCCTACATGGCAGAACAAACAGGAGCATATTTGGTCATATTTGGTGCTTTTTGGTGCTCTTAAGCTATATGATATTATAAAAAAGCCAGCTGCAGTACTATTATATATCTTCGATCGAGCAACCAAATATTTTCCTCTGGTCTTAGTTCTCTTCCCAACCTCTTGGCACAAAGGTATGAGAGCTGTAAGTGTGTGTGTGTGTGTGTGTGTGTGTGTGTGGTTCTCGTTCTCAAACCCTGTTCCCTGTGTCCAACAGCTGGTACTGACCTGGGACCCTAAGAAGGAGGCTCAGGCCATTTGCACAGAGCTGGTGGCTCAGACTGGAGACCTCCAGAAAGAGGTGTCCTGCCTCCGAGACCTGTTGCGCAAGGTTAGTCGTTTCCCTCTCCTATTTTCATCTCTCTCTGTGTGTCCATCAGTACACACGCACACACACACACAGTAGAATTAATCATCGTCCTCAGACATATAACCCTCTACTTGAAAGGCTCTTTGTCATGTCGGTGTGCTGCCGCGCCGGGTGCCCTGCTCTGATCCACTCTGCTCTGTGCTGGGGAAGAGGAGCTCTGTGGGTTTACACTGGTGGGTGAGGGTGGATGTAGTGGGAAGGTGTAGGTGGATGCAAAGGGTTTTGACAGGCTTCAGACCTCACAGCCCATAACTCAGGCGGAGGCTCTAAGGCACAGCAGCCTTCCTGCAGCAGAAGAGTGGAGAGAGGGAGAGGGGAGAGAAGAGTGGAGGGAGGGAGAGAAGAATGGAGGGAGTGCTGGAGAGGGGGGGGGGGGGGGTGTCCGGCGTGTCAGCCTGGAATCCGACGGCCTACAGGGTCCATGTGGCCAGGCTGGCGGCCGGCCCAGGAAGAGACGCCTCGGCCAGAGGAGTTTTTTTTCCTTTCTTTTTTCAATCCGAGCCTCCTGACAAAAGAGAATGCGTCCTATCACATCCATCAATGACTATGAGAAACTTCACGCACTTTGTGCATTCCAGCTTCCCTCCTCAAGGAGACATCAAGAAACCAGTTATTTATGCTCCAGCACGATTGCCCCTCAATAGTTTTTTTCCCCTCCGCATTCATCATTTTATTGAGCACGTTATCGTGGCAAATTGGACAAATAGACAAAGGTTTTGTGGCAAAGTATTCTATTGTATTGCACCACAGTTAATATGCATGCGTTTTGGCCTTGTCCGTTCCGTGCAATATTGTACTTTCATGAATCTTTTTTGATGTCCGGTCTGGAAGGATTAGATTCTCATGAAACTGTGCCTGTGTGTGAGGGAGATGGATAGAAGGGGGAAGAGGGTGGTGAATCCCGTCTCTTTCCTGAGCATCTGCAGTTGTAACTGACACGGTAGATTTATGATAGATGTCGGGTTTGAATAAGTTTCAGTTGTGTGTTCAAGTGAAAGAAGGGAAGGAAGAGGAGAGAAGCTTGAAAAGAGTACATTTTGGAAATAGTTACTAGCAGATTAAAAATTGAAAACTAGTGACCACATTTGATGCATTTCACACCAGGCACCTTTTAACACTGAGACAAACATCTTGTCAAATAATTTTTCATTTTATGAAAGTGTGTGAATAATTGCTCCGTATATGTCCTTTTGTTTATTATTCCTGTCAGGCACTTTAGAAGATTAAATAGTTTTACATCACTTTTTATATACATAGTACATTTTTGCAAATGTCATTTTATAGTAGAAAAAAAACAATTGTTGCTTTAAAAAGCAAGTTAACAAAAAGCAAAATTTCTTCTCTAAACTACATGTGGAAACGTGGCTTTTTGCATGTACTAAAGCAATTTGAATACGTTTACAGACTCCTTGTTCTCTTTAAACGTTCTTAATGTGCCTTTGAACTTGGCTTAGATGTGCCCAGCGCTCCGCACAGCTGGAAATGCTGTGTGACAGCACCGGTAGTGCTAAGCCGCTTTTCTGCGCCGAGTCTTGAGCTGGCCCGACCAGAGCTCAGGTGACGCAGGCATGCCAGGAAGCGTCCCTCTGCCCCCCCCCCCACCCCCCCCCCCCCCAAACCCACTCTGCGTGCCCCTGATGGGACGGAACACCTCCGCTCTGTAGGTAGCAAGCGCATGTTAATTCGAGCCGGTCCCCGTGGTGGGCAGTGGCGCTGGTTCAGGTGAAGTGGAAGCTAATTGGTGTAATACAGTTAGGATTAGGGCCTCCGGAGGTCACTGCGTGCTTGCCTCATTAGCAGGCTGGGGCAGCTAGCGAGCGAGCGGGCGACTGGGCGGCCCAGTGCTTCCCGCTCACCTCTGATCTTGTGACGCCTCTTTCTGCTGCTGCCTAGATGGACCCGGCCGAGTCCCCCGGTCAGCCAGCTCGGCCCAGTTCCCACGGCCGCCTCCGGAGATGGCTCCCCAAGACGCTGGCACTGGGCATGCTCGGAGCGGGCCTGCTGCTTGGCTCGCTGGCCTGGAGAAGCGTGAAGACGTGGGCCTGAGAAAAGCGGGTTTTACGGCGCCGCTGCTGTCACACGCTCCGAGACTGCCCGAGCCAGATGTACAATAGCGCCAGGGCTTCACCTAGAGACTGTGAGAAACAGTTCACACCACAAAGCACTGTTATTATGGGACCCTTCACAAAATGGAGAAAATCAATTTTCAGACTTCCTCCCTTCCCCCACAGCCTCACTACAGTGAAGGCGTAACTAAAAGCTGCCATGCTAACTTGTGTAGGAGGAAAGCTTATAGTGGGTTGAATGTTTTGTCTTAAAGCTTTGTCAAGAGTTTTAGTTATTTATTATTTTTAGCTGACTTTCTGTTTTTTTTTTTTTTCTTTTTTTTTGAATAATGGCCATTTTGATGGGCATTCTTTCATGCTGTCAATTACAGAATGACATTCCTCCTGTGTTTGATTTTATTGTTTTGTGGTAATTGTTCACAGTTCAGATTTGTTCGGTTTACCCAGTAGTTTAGATCTTTGTAAATATTGCATGCATATTTTTGTATTTTTTTTATTTGACCTAATATCAATTGTATGTCTGGTAATAGGTTTATTATTTGTTAATATAGCAATCACATCACATTAGGAGTGTTGTAAACTGTATGTATCTTTTCCCAGTTGCTTGATGGAGGACCAGTTTCTGAGAACATGGATGCAAAATTAAAAAAAATATATATGAAATCATTGGAACATAGAGTTATGATGGAATCAGAATGGACTATGAGAATATGTTACTTTTTGTGGTATTGGTTCTCTTGGGGTGGTCCAAAAAGATCCGTTGTAAAAATTGTAGCGAGTAGGGGCACCCAAACCATGGAGATATTTTATTTGTCAGATTTGTTTGTGTCTCCTTTACCTGAATATAAGATGAACCTGAACAACTACCAATATTAACCTAAATGTAATTATAGCATACCAACATTCCGTAAAGACGGAAATGCAACCTCGAAAGGTAGCTTGAAATTAAAATGATTCGAATGTATGTGGCATGTCACACAGGCTATTCAGTGTCTTTCTTTTAGACAGTTTTCTTCCGCACAGGCCATGAGAAGAATCCAATTTGACCATTAATCTTTGTCCCTTGTATGGACAAGACCTCACAATAAAAAGAAGGCCACATTAAATCTCTTGCATAAATGGAAGATCAAAGATAAAGGAAATAGAAAATGACAATCGTACAGATCGTGGAAAAAGTTCAAAAGAATGTGATAATCCAATTTCAATGCACACATGAGCGTTTACGGAGTAGAGGGAGGGTTGGAGGAGGAGGAAACGTGGATTATTTTAAAATTACCAATTGGTTAAATAGTTCTCAAAAGGATGCCTGTTGTGTATGAAAAGTTATTTTTAAAGGTTGCCGCAGTCGTGATCACAACGGGCATAAAGTATCAGGCCTGTGTATGACATGTACTTTGATTGTTTTTGTTGAGAAAATATTGTCTGTGGTATCACGTACCACATTCTACACCTTGCCGTTTGGAAATCAGCCAAGCCTGTGTCTGGTGTCAAGCTAGCCTGAACAGATACTTTCAGACATCTAATTTCTGCACTTCATTCCAGAGACAGGACTGCGCCCACCCCTTGTGTAAGCAATTTAAACCTGATAGGAGATCATCAGCTATCTCAGCACTGCGAATCTTTGTTAACTCAAGATCGACCAATATCATTAGAACTACCTCAACCATCCAACGACCAGACCAGGATGTTTTATGTAGAAATGATCATTTCGTTAGTCGTCTGAGCGATGCTTTTTGATTCGAGGTTTCATTTCTGTGCGAATCGGATAGGTAGTTACGATTGTGCTTATGCATTTTTATCGCTGTCATTTTTTAGGCAGTTATTTTTTTCTTACGCATGGAAGTCCCTGAAACAGTGCCTGAACCAATGAGTAAGCCTTAACGATCAAACATTTGTAATATGAACTTATTGCCAAGTGGGATATGCTTTTCTATGTGTGTGGCAATCTTCTGGTTTACATCAGAGGTTGATGCTTCTTGGTGGTGAGTGATTGATTTTCTTTCTAATACTTAATTAATGAGATATTGTAGTGTAATTAAATATTGGATATTTGGAATGCGCTTGGCCAATTAATTTACAGCTTAGGTGTAGACGTAGGTCGCTTTGCAACCTTTTTAGAAAACCATGGTAATTTAGTTATGTCGAACTAATTGTTAAGTTGTCTTATGATTTTAGTCAATTAACATGTTTTATGTAAATAGCCGTGCCCGTGCGTAAAGAGTCATGTTCTGGTGCCATTGCGTGCATTTCTTTGAACTTACTGGAAGGCACAAAATGTGAAGATTCAAATCGATCACAGTGCTTTCATCTTGTATGCAGGCACATGGGTACCCTCGGGTCGCAAGTGATGTGTGACAACATCCCGGGACTAGTTAGTAAGCAACGCCAGTTGTGTCGCCAGCATCCAAAAATAATGCAAGCAATTGGGACCGGAGTGAAAGAGTGGATAGGAGAATGCCAGCATCAGTTCCAGAACCACCGTTGGAATTGCAACACCATGGCACGGGATCATAATGTTTTCGGGAGACTTCTGCACCGTAGTAAGTATGAGGAATCGCGTCTTTGTAGGAATTGCGTGTTGTGGACAGGTGTCTTCCAAGGTCTCTTAAGTCAACATTTTAGACTGCCACACACAGGGTTGAGTGTATTAAAACAGACACTGACACGATTTCACGGTCATGATCAAGTTAACTGGTCTATAAACCCCGCGTCTTAGCACATTTTGCCATTAAAGGAAAGAGATGAGGGGGCCTACAATGAGCCGTCGCCGCTCATGAACCGCATAGCATGGCACGATTTTGTACACCCATATATCCTTGCACTTATTCAAGACTAAATAGTAAAATTACGAAACTACATCTCTCTAGTTTCCCAGTTTAAAATCACATTAACAGGAACATCCCCACAGGAACTGGACTGCTAGTCTCCCAGGGTTCTTAATGAAGCGGGACCGTACTTTAAAGTTTTAATCTCCACCGATAATCTGCTTTCCCAAAGCATGTAGACCTCCCAGGTGTCCCAGTGCAAAGCGATGGGAAGCGGCTGTGATGGGTACCCTATCTCTTTGGCACTGTGAAAATCTACTTATTGTCAATGTCAAGGCACTAATTGTAAACAATTGAACGGAATTTCTGTTTTCCCCCCCCCTCCCTTGGGGGAAATCTGTTCAAAGCAGCATTCACTCACTGTTTTTTGCAGCCCCATGTTATTTTTTTTTTTTTAAAGTAGTCTACAACATGCATACACTTAATCAAACATTGCATAAATCACATCATTTTGTTACTGTGTTGTACACACACACACTCACTCACTCACCCACCTCACACTCTCTCACTCTCTACCCCCATGGCAGTATTTCTGTCAGATATATCTTGTCAAGGGGGAAGTACAAACAGAAGATACCTTTATCATAAAGTGTGTTATCAGGCCCGTGTGTGTGTGACTGTCTTCAAAGAAAGAGAAGTTTATCTCCGCAACAACCAAGCAGTAACTTTAAAATGTGTAATTCTATGTGAAAGTCTGGCCCATTGTCTGCTGCTATTTAGTCAGTATTTGAATGGAAACGAGCATGTCCTCTCCGTCTCCTTCCCAGGCAGTCGTGAGGCGGCCTTTGTGTACGCCATCTCGTCAGCCGGCGTGGTCTACACTCTGACCCGCGCCTGTAGCCAGGGGGAGCTGGACTCGTGCTCCTGCGACCCAGGGAGAAAGGGGTCCTCCTGGGACGCCAAGGGGACCTTTGACTGGGGCGGCTGCAGCGATCACGTGGACTACGCCATCAACTTCACCCAGGCCTTCGTAGATGCCAAGGACAAGAAGGAGCGAGATGCTCGGGCCCTCATGAATCTCCATAACAACCGAGCAGGACGGAAGGTGACTGCTTGCATACAGTACACACACTTACAGGGATACATGCAGAGACATACACACACACACGACACACACTGAGGAACACATACACTCAAACACATACAGGGGGTTTGACACTGCACTAATGTAAGATGAGATGTGTTGTACAGAATCCTCTGTCTCCATGAGTCTGTTTTCCTGTTTAAGTGACAGGACTAACCTTTAAAGTGAAACGATTCAAACCAATAAGCCTGTATTTCTGTATCCCAGGATTTAGGTTTTTGGTATGGCTTCAGTGTAAGTTAAAGGTTGTATCAGCGATAGCGGGGATACGTCACTTCTGTTGATGTTCAAACAAAACAGAGAGTTAGCTCACTACTCCCTCCCCCTTCCTCCCGTGCAATTAAAACTCTCCTAAACGCGCATCTCGTCGGTTATCGGTTGAAACACTTTATTTTGCCTTTGAGTGGGTTGCCAACCCTTGTTGGTAGTAATTGTTTTTGTGTACAGATCTCGGAGCCTAGGCTGCCTACAGAGACGCGTTTTTTTGATGGCCTGCTTATGGGGCAGAAAGCTAGCGGATTGTTAGAAAAGATTAGATGAATGTGATCATTTATGTTTGAGCCTTTTTTGGGCCTGCAATCGCTGATACAACCTTTAAAGCTAGTCATAATTCATCATTCAGTGCTGAAGTAGGAAATGTGGTTAAATGAATGAGTGCTTGGTTGTGTCCTGGCTCAGTCATTTCACGTGACGCTCATCTGCTCTCTCGGGCTGGCGTTGGCCACATGCCCCCGCCCCCAACCCCCCCCCCCCCCCCCCCCGCAGGCGGTCAAGCGCTTCATGAAGCTAGAGTGCAAGTGCCACGGCGTGAGCGGCTCCTGCAGCGTGCGCACCTGCTGGCTGGCTATGGCCGACTTTAGGCGGACCGGCGACTACCTGCGCAAGAAGTACAACAGCGCCGTCCAGGTGGTCATGAACCAGTACGGCACGGGCTTCACCCAGGCGCTACGCAAGCTCAAGCGGCCCACCAAGAACGACCTGGTGTACTTCGAGGATTCTCCGGACTACTGCATACGCGACTACGACTCTGGTGAGTGGAACGAGTGACAGATTGGGTAGTGTTTAGATGACCAATAAGCATAGGCTCTTGAAGCAGAGTGTTTAGAAGATCAATAGGGATAGGCTCCTGAAGCAGTGCAGATGACTCCTGTGGTGTGACAAACCCACTAACAGTTGGACAAATCAGGTAGATAAGCGGGGTGTGTGCTTTAGTTGGATTAGAACAGTTGGAGAGTGAATATGATGGCTACTGTATATCCACAGGTAAAATTATTAACTACAAGAAAAAACAATGAACTTCAAACCATATAGGTAGATGTATTACTTATGAAGATTAGCTTAAATAATGATAGAGCTGCATAAGCTTGGCCTCAGTCTTCATAGCGAATGTGTGCTAGTGTGCTCAGACTTCACCTCAGTCTTCATAGTGAACGTGTGCTAGTGTGTTCACACTTCACAGTGAATGTGTGCTAGTGCGCTCACACTTCACCTCCGTCTTCATAGAGAATGTGTGCTAGTGTGTTCACACTTCACAGTGAATGTGTGCTAGTGCGCTCACACTTCACCTCCGTCTTCATAGTGAATGTGTGTTAATGCACTGTACTCCCTGCTCCTTGAATTTCCCCTTGGGGATCAATAAAGTATCTATCTATCTGCTCTCCTGGTCCCGCCGGAGGGCTGCAGCCTTTGTGCGGCGTCTCCCTGAGAAATGGTCTTGTGAAACCCCATCACTCGGCTGGCTCGGGGTCCCCACACACCTCTCGCCCCGGGTCTGTAGAGCATTAGTCTTGCACTCGCACACACAAAAGGCCATGTAAGCAGAGAGTGGTCCTGTCGTGGCGTACACGGCAGCCCTTACAACAGGGCCTGTTAAACCTGATGCAGTCGGAGATGTGTCCCCAGGCAGTGGCCTGTCCTCCCCCCTCCCCCTCCCCCTCCCCTCCCACCCCCCCTGAATAAGACCAGGTGTATCAGGAGGAGTCACCCTACTCTTCTATCTGGATAACTGGGAAGGGTGTGTGTGTGGGGGGGGGTTGCCTGTCAGGCAGCAGATGATCCCAGCTATCAGGTGACGGTGTGTTTAAGGCACATTACCACACTTCTGGAGGCCGAGCAGGAGCTGAAACTCAATCTGGCCGTGAAGCTCAATAAATTACCCCCCTTCTGCAGACTGCACCGCCTCCTCTCACTGTCCTAAAAGACGAGAGGCATTTTTCGCTGAGGGAAGTCATGTCTTTGACCCCGTCATCCCCACCCCCACAAACGCCCTTTCTCTGGTGGCCCCCCGAGCTCAGAGGTAGGTTCAGGCTCAACTGGAAAAAAAAAAGAAATGTCCAGTTTTACTTAAACTTTTACTCACATCCTTAAGGGTTAATAACCTACTGGATGATCTGCGCTGCACTACACGCTTGTGTTCATTCTGAACTTTGACCCCTGCCGGGTATTTAGAGTCTTGTTGGATGTTTTGTTTTGATCTGTGCTCTTTTGACCCCTGCTGTGTATTTAGAATCTTGTTGGATGTTTTTTTTTTTTATCCGTGCTCTTTTTGTGCACCACGTTGACAGCCTTGATGTCACGTTGCCATGACTAGCCGTGCTGCACCGGTAGCGCCAAAGGCCCGCGGGCCGGCGACGGACGCGTGAGAAAATTGGGGGCCCGGCCCCTGTGTGTTAGGTCCTCGTCACGGCCAGAGGAGGAAGCAGACCTGCAGGCAGACAGAAGCTCAGCATCCTCCCCTTCCCTTCCAGAAGCGTGAAATCAATTCCCAGTCCCCGGCGCGGCTCCACATGCTAAACTCATCTCTTGGCACCCCCTCATCTTAATTCAATAAACAGACGTGCTTCAGGTAGAGCCCGCTGCCCGTGATGGAAGCGATAGCAGGAGAGGAGGCATACCAGCCAGCTGGAGCGGCGGGGTGCGGGGAGTGGCCGCGTCATGCCCAGACACATACCTGGCTGCTCCCAAACGCACAGAGAGAGAGAGAGAGAGAGAGAGAGAGAGGGAGGAGAAGGAGAAGGAGAAGGAGAGAGAGAGAGAGAAGGAGGAGGAGAGAGGCAAGCAGGAGAGCCACTATTGCTGTTGGAACTCAGCAGATCCTGGGCTTGGGGTTCTGATGCTGCTGTTATGGGTTGGACATGACAAGTTGTAGTGGGGGAGGGGGGGGGGGTTATTGAGTGGTATTTTAGGTTTTATTCTGTGATTTAGGTGAGTGACTGAGATTGTATTTGTGTGTGTGTGTAGGGGGGGATGCTTATCGGCACATTGCCAGATTGGTGTTGAGCTGAGGCGTTTATGGTGGGGTGGGGTGGGGTGGGGTGGGGTGGGGGGTGGATTACGCGTCTCTTTAAAATGAACATGTGATGAGGTCTGAGCTGCAGGTGAGAGGGGCTGTCAGCAGTCTCTCATCTCACTGGCTCGGGGACTGGCCAGCCGGACGCAGCCTCCCTCTTGGCCACCGCAGCAGAGTGTCCCTAAGCTTCGATATGAAATTGCCCACCGCAATGTCCCTCAGCTGTGGCAGGAGGGCAATGTGAAATTAGGCCGTGGGTATTAACTTGGTTCTTGACCCTAGCACTCGCGTACACAACTGGGAGTTGAATGAAACTTTGCTTCAGTACTACGCAAGCTCTACGCATATTACGCATGGAAGTCTCCACTTGAGGGCAGACCACCGAATTCAGACCCCCCAAGTCTTAAATAAAGCTGGTCCTAGCATGCTGGTGTATCATATACAGTACAGTCCCTTATGTGAATAACATGGCGCGTACGCGAGATACAATAATGCTGTTTGGTGCGGTGGTCGTACACATCCAAAAGCGACACACGTCAGCATGGCAGCCATGGCAGCCATACACATAGCCGCTGTTAAAAGCAACTAAATCTCAGGCCTTAGTGGCACCACAGCGGACTCAGTTCACCAGGTAGCACTGCTTAGGGAACCGTTTCAACAGACTGCAGAGATGAGAGAAAGACAACATCCTACATCTAATGGAGTGTGTCATTTAGATGTGAATATGAAGGGTATGGATATTATAAACTCTCTTCATTATTCATGCCCCAATACTGCATGCAATCCTTACCGGGATCAGGGACTTTGACATGAAGTCTCACTTGTTCTTGAGAGGTGGGACCATGTAGTGTTTGATGGGCTCTGGAACCGTATAGGATAGTTTCACACACGGACCTCCATGTTTGATGGGCTCTGGAACCTTAAAGGATAATTTCACACACGTACCTCCATGTTTTGTGATGATCTCTCTCCGTCTCTCTGTGGTCCATCTCCGCAGGCTCGGCGGGCACCGGCGGCCGCGTCTGCAACCGGACGTCTCGCGGTGCGGACAGCTGCGAGGTCATGTGCTGTGGCCGCGGCTACGACACGTCGCGCGTCAGCCGCACCACCAAGTGTGAGTGCAAGTTCCACTGGTGCTGCGCTGTGCACTGCCGCGACTGTCACGAGGAGGTGGACGTTCACACGTGTAAAGGCCTGTCGTGACTGTCCCACACCTCTGCCTTCTTCCCGCAACGCCCCCCTCAACCCTACCCACCACTGATCCAAGGCCAGCGGGTTGCCACGGTCACCAACCAACAGATGTGATCCCTGCTGTCAGCCTGTGGAGGGAGGGGGGCTCACACAGACGACTTCTGAATACTGCTCTACTCATGCAAACCTACTGCACATCACAATAGATGGATACAGATGGATTGATATAGCTTTAGGCAGACAAAAATTGGGTTTCTTAAGCTTTGCATAAAAATGTATCGGCCTTTGTGCATAAATATACCTATGTTCCTTAACTGTTATTTTTTTTCCCCAGCAAGTTGAACATATTTATTAAATCCTCAAGTACCAAAATTTCTTAAAACAAATTGTCACATGTAAATAGATTCTATATATAATTTAAAAATAAAGTTTACTTGTATTATGACCAGGTGTTGAACTTCTAGGTATGCTTTAGAGGTTTTGTAGCCTGGGTGAACCCAGACAAACCTGTTAACAAATTTGAATTTGCTCTGCAGGTCTGTCTGGAAAGGCTCCCATTCACGCCCGTTTCCAAATCACCATTGTCACCACAATGTGCATTTTCTTTGAAATTGAGTAAACAACTGCATTTAAAACCTTCATTTACGAGACAGATTTTTGCTGCACTTCTGAAACAAAATTTGGTAAGAGTTTAATGCACGAATTTCCATTTAATTTCACTGCTGTTTGTGATCCTGGAGTTATAAAACGGGAGGTTCAGAAACAGGCATCAATTGAATCCTTTCCAGACAGACCTGCAGAGCAAATTCAAATTTACTAACAGGTTTGTCTGGGTTCACCCAGGCTAGAGGTTTTGAACACACTGATGGAAACAGAAACAAGGTCTAGGGGCACCATACCCCTAGCTGGGACATAGTTGGGGCACACAATAATTTATATGTATGTAGATACACATGAAATGATTATAAAGCAAAGACTTAAGATGCTATTAAGCTTAGCTAAAGGTCAGAATACCACAGGAAGTCTGTCTGCTTTTTAGTCTGGGAGGTCTGAGCAATGGTTATGATTTCAGGCTCTCCAACGCTTGTCAAATTCATGAAGTGATTTGGAATAGTAAGACCCTTTCTCTATGGACTTAAAGGGGATCCTTTCTTCTGTTCCCAAACCAAACAGACGGTTTTCATTTTGCAGCAATACACAAAAGTCTTTATTTTTTTTGTCCTTTTTTGCATTTTTTGATGGCATTTTAATCACCTCTTTTTTGTACAACAAAAAACAGGTTCCAACATGAGTTTGGAAAAAAAAAAAAAAAAAAAAAATCATAAAACAAAAAACAAAACAAAAAAAAAAACAAATGGGAACAGAACGTCTTTTAAAAAATAAGTCAAAACCATAATTGACCTTCTCTTGTTTTGAATGTTTTTCCCCCCCCTTAACCTTAATCCTCTCCTGCCCGTGGGCATCTGGGCACAGAGCTTGGCACGAGGGTGAGGGGGGGCATCCGTAACGCGCCAGACCGGTCGGAGGCCGTGCCGGGAGTGGGGTCGGGGGGGGTCAGATCCGTGTGAGCTGGTGCCAGAGGCTGGAAGGTAGGATGCTCTCCACTTTCTCCATGATGAAGTTGAGAGGTGCGAAAAGCGTGCTGAGAAACTGCTCCCACGATGATGAAGACAACGATGACGAAGGGTAGACAGACCAGAGAGAGCGAGAGGGAGAGAAAGAAAAAGGGGGAGAGAGAGGGGGAAAGAAAAAAGGGGGGGGGGGGGGGGAAGAGTGGTGAGATGTCAGACCACATACATGGCAACATACTGCCCACCAACCCAACCCCCCTTCAAAAAAAAAAAAAATAGAAAATCACACACCTGTTGCCTCTAAATCTCTTTTGAACAAAGATTCAAAGGCTGCTGGCTGCAGCCCTGACTTGCCCACAGAGCGATTATGGCTCTTTGAAGTGGGAGATGGAAACATCACTTCCAGATAGCAGAACGGTTTTAGGATTAGGACAGACGCCCATCTTGCATCTTACAGGAATCAAAACTATGTCTTTTTCCTCTTAGCGGGCACCTCATCCCATCTCAAGCCACACTCAGCAATATGGGCCGTGTACTTTGTATATTATTAGAGGCTAGGGGTGCTTGGTTTTTGGTACGGTAGGCCTGTAGGTACTGCTAACCTAAAATTCACAGAAATTCATTGAATTGTGCAATGGGAATAGTATTTTCAAAAGGTGTCAAATGTTTTTTTGAAGTTAATTGACTAAACCGACATATGGTCTGGTACTTAATATGTTTGTGTGGGAACTCGAATGGGAAACATGGTCCGCAAACAAAAAAGCCTACTGTTAAAGACGGCATTTATCTGTATTGAACCCAACGTCCTGTTTTCACCCCAATAGAGGCCGCTTTAATCTCAAGCTTGTTCACATGCTACAAGACTCACTGTGGAAGGTGTTGCTAACTGTAAACCAAAGATTCTAGAACAGAGCTGTTCTAGAATCTTTGCTGTAAACCACAAAAGCAGCAGTGTGCCAGTGTGTGTGCAGAGAACAAGAGCAGTTTGGGTCCGTAGTCTTTTGATAAGAAAAACAATGGTTTGGCTCTCAGTTATTAGAAAGACCCTTCCGGCCCAGTCTGCATTTGAGACTCTTAGACACTTCATATTCTTCCATCTCACGCCTTAGTGTGTGTGTGTGTGCGCGCGCGTGTATATCTGTGTGTGCGTGCGCATGCATGTGTGTGTGCGTGTGTATCTGTGGTTGCGTGCGCATGCATGTGTGTGTGCGTGTGTATCTGTGGTTGCGTGCGCATGCATATGTGTGTGTGTGTGTGTGTTGGCTGTGCTGTGGTGTGTGGTGCAGTGTGCTGGTGATGTTTTGGCAGCGGGCTGCGTGTAGAATAGGGGCACAGGCTGAAGCGGGGCGCTGGTTTGCAGGTCATGGAGGCTTGGCTTTGTCAGATGGCAGATGAAAGGCCGTGCCGCCTGGGGAGGGTCGAGGGAGACTCCGGGAGATTACTGGAGCCCATCTCCCGCTCCGTCCCTCACGCACACACGCACGCACGCGCACACTCTCACACACACACACACACACACCCACACACACCAACACAGCCCTCAGCCATTCCCCTGTGTGCAAACACATTTGGTCTAAGGAACTGGATACATGCTCCAACCCAAACTGTGTATACATACACACAGCATGTTAGCTCTCTCGCTCCCTCTCACACATTCACACTCACAAACATAGGTTGGCTTGGGAGATGTTTCTCCAGATAGTGTCACCCACTGTTGAGGGAGTGGATGAGCTCAGTGGAATTCCAGGGAGGTGGCATCATGCTACAACACAACCCCACAAGGGTGTGAAGGAATGGAAAGAGGGAACAGAAATCGCATAATAACCATCAACTGAACAAATAAGACAAGGAGCATGTCAAGTTAATGAACACCAAACAGAAGGTGCAGAGTGGACTACAGCTCCCACAATCCTAAATGCCACCTTACTATTCCACCTATGCAGCCAGCACTTTCCACTTCTTTCTCCACTCCTAACTGTAAGCTTCATCCCCTTTACCAAATGTATCATATCAGTTAAGGTGTATTAAAGGAGAATTCCGGGGAGTTACCACATAGATTTCTTGAGGTCACAGAGAATTGTCGGCACAAACCCCCCCCCCCCGAAAACAACCGGTTCTACCTAGCTCGAGTTGCTTCAGCCAACAGCTAGTGTTGCCAGGCAGCTACAGTGCTACCAAAGATTCTATAGTAAAGCTTTATCAACCGTCTCTGGTGCTACACTCTGGGGGCATGTTCACGAGCCCCCATTCCTCTTAATATTCTCTGAGCACAACTGCATGCTTCACCTCCTCCATTCACTCCTCCTCCTTGCCATTACTGCCTTGATATTACGCTAAATTATTTATGAGCTTTGAAAAACCTCTTCAGTCATTAATGACTGCTGCAATTCATAAATGTTACGGCTCTTCCTCCCTCCTCTGTGCAAGCACAGGCACGGCTGGATTGAACTCAAGTCATTTCTGATGACGGCGAACCATCGATGATCCACACTTGCCATCATCTGCTTCCACATCTGAGTCTCCTTCCTCACTGTTGTGAAGGAATCTCCAGAATCCGCCCTCCATGTTCCAGACAAGACATACCACAGTAATATTTCAATCCAGAAATATCCAGACAAGACATACCACAGTAATATTTCAATCCAGAAATATCCAGACTCCCTCACCTTGCCTCGCACAAACCTCCAAAAGTGCAACTAACGTTTTGCAGTGGAGCATGGCATGGCCGAGCGAGTCGCAGCACAACACTATGGGTCGTGAGGGTGAATGTAACTCAATATTTATTATGATGGATGATCACGCTCAGAATGGAATGTAAATAGAGCATCTGGGGAAATTGGGTGACGTGGCGAGCTGCTGCTGGTCTTACAACATACCGAGGAGCTGGTGAAAGTGCGTGCGTGTGCGTGTGCGTGGTGCGAGATACTCACAGCTTTAGCGAAGACTCCCATGAGCTCGGGGAACTGGTGGGTGAGGAGCGCCAGCATGGCTGTGAAGGAGCAGAGGCCGGCTGTGAACAGGATGAAGAAGGGCAGCTCTTTCTTCGGGTAGACCGACACCTCGTGGAACACTGCTTGCACACACAAACGGGCCGCATAGTGGTTAACCGCACAGTCCAAACAGCATCTCAACAACACAACGGGTGCACAAATGATTGGTACTCTGAGCAATGTCATGTGGTTTCTACGCTAATATTTTTTTTGTCTCACATACAGCAAACATCACCTCACCATCCGCTAGGTGCCTGTGCCTTGAACACACTGTAAAAAAACGCGGTCTCTGTGGACAGCCCAGGCTCCAAAAAATGGCAACAAAAACAACCTGGTCCAACCTGAACCACGAAACATAACGAACTGTTTCAGCCAATCACTGACGAGATGCCCCTTTAGGATAGTTTAATTGCACGGGAGGGAGGGTGAGGGAGTAGCGAGCTAGCTCTCTGTTTTGTTTTGTTTGAACATCAACAGAAGTGACATTACCCGACATCGCTTAAGAGTACGTTTAACCGCACAATCCAAACAGCATCTCAACACCACAACGCACAGTCAGGGACACTGGTACTGTAGAAGCTCATACAATGCATTAATAAAAACAAAGCGGCCAGCACATGGCACGTGACTAAAAATAGAGAAGCCCTCGTCCAGTTTGGACAACTTCTGGTCTGCTTTAGCTCTGTGCGGACATCAGCGCCTTTTGAAACATGTTCTAGGTGCTTGACACTACACAGGGCAAGACATAGACAGAAGAGCGAGGACAATCTCTTACTTGGTAGGAGTTCTCTGTCGGCGGTCTCTGTGCAGATAGGGTATGGGTAGAACAGGTGCCCCTTCTCCAGCGGGTAAGGGATCATTCTGAACGCTGCAGGGGAGGGAATCGAGAAAGCATGCCAGTTAACAATAAACAACATATACCTGCAACGCTAGCCTCTCAGAAACTAGAACCTCCGGCCGAGCTGTACATTCAGCAACACGCCCCAGCCTGCATACACGGCACACACAGTAGCCTAAGTGTTGAGCATTGTGTGTCGCGTGCATGTTGTGATGGATATGCATGCTGATCAGGTCTTGGTGTAAAGGCACCACTGAAAGCAGACACTGGCCTCCAGGGGGGTTAAAACATCGCTATCGTCCTGCCATTCTCTCTCGGTCTACACCACGTATAGCCTCCAGGGGGGTTAAAACATCACTATTGTCCTGCCATTCTCTCTCACTCTACTTCGAGTGTCTTATTACTGGTGACCATGCTACATTTTCACACACAACCACAGCACACCATCAAGTTACCATCAGCTCTTTAGGTCCACAATTACATTCATCAAGAGGGGTCACACGCTAATGTTCAGTTTGCATGTGCCACACACTACAGTACAGTCAGTTTGCATGTGCCACACACACTAGTAAGTTTGTATGTGCCACACACATTACACTACAGTCAGTTTGCATGTGCCACACACTACACAAAGTTTCCATGTGCCACACACTAGTCAGTTTACATGTGCCACACACACACTACACTACAGTCAGTTTACATGTGCCACACACTACACTAAGTTAACATGTGCCACACACTACAGTCAGTTAACATGTGCCACACACTAGTCAGTTTACATGTGCCACACACTAGTCAGTTTGTATGTGCCACACACTAGTCAGTTTGCATGTGCCACACACTACACTAAGTTAACATGTGCCACACACACTACACTACAGTCAGAAGTGGATGTTAGGTTCTTGTCAGTCTGCTGTATGTCCAGGGAGAGTTGTAGCCATCTGCTAAACGCATTCAGCGCTCGACAGGCCACTTCTCCCCCTGTGGTTCACTGGAACGGGGGGCGCAGCACAGGCCAGCTGGGAACAAGATGTGTTCATCTGCCCCCCATTTGGGCCACGGACACGCACACACACACACACACACACACACACAGACACGTTTTGTGTTCCATCTCCACGCCCCAGATTCATCAGGAGAGGGCAAAGGTCAGACCCTCTGCAGGGAGACAAGGATACTTTGGACTTAAAACAACTTGTAAACCTGGTAGCTAACAAACCACAACAATTAATAAAAAAACCTTTAAAGGAACACACCAACTGTTTGGGAAATTTAAAAATAAAATTAGCTTATTTGCCATCTACCTATAGCTAACTTTTACTTGCTGTAACTGTGACTATGTATTGTAGATTAAAGCAATGCTAATATGGTTTCACAACATTCATCAGTGATACAAACACAATAAGACATTTGTCAGGCCTCACACACCCACTATTAAAATGAGTATGCTCAGTGTGTGTGTGTGATTGCGTGCTTGTAAGTGCGCATGCGCGCGAGTCCGTGTATGTTTGTGTGTGTGTGTGTTACTTACTGCCCTCCCAGGTGCAGTGCAGCAGGTTGAGTGCTCCCTCCACCCGTTTCCAGTGCTGCAGGTGGAAGAAGGCGTAGGCAATGGCCTCGCTGTCCCCGCGCTTCAGGATGTGCTCCGGCGGGAGGATCAAACTTTTCATCTCTAAAAGGTACTGCAGAGAGAGAGAGAGAGAGTAGAGGGCCAAATAATTGGGGAATCAGATTGGTGACCGAAGGGTGACCGGTACAATTGGTAGGAAAATCGGTAGGAAAAAATGTCGGCGGGGGGGGGGGGGGAGTGATTGACCAGCACTTTCCCATGTCCACATCCTAAGGTGCCCCAAACTGACCCCCAAATGCTCCCTGTGTGCCACAGCCCACTGCTACCAACTGACCCTCCAAATGCTCGTAGTGTGTGTGTGTGTGTGTGTGCTCAATATACTCACTGTGTGTTCACTGCTCCTAGTGTGTGTGTGTGTGTGTGTGTGTGTGTGTGTTCAATAATGGGCCAAATGCAGAGGAAATTCCCTTGGGGATGAATAACAGTATCTACCTTCTTATCTATCTAAGAAGAAGCAAGGAGTGTGAGTACTTGTTAGAGGGAAGTCCTAACCTTCAGTCAACAGCACAACACAGCACACACACAGTGGTCAGAGTTGGATTGGTTCCACTGACCCCGGAGAGCAGCAGACCCACAGAGAACCAGACACTGGAGGCAGCAGAGCCCATGCTCACTTTGGGAATGTGTGTGTTGCACTCCATCGCTCTGTGTGTGTATGTATGTGTGTGTGTGTGTGTGTGTGTGTGTGTGTGTGTGTGTGTGTGTGTGTGTGTGTGTAGGTGTTAGAGTGCGGTTTGGGCCGCATATTTCTATCCGAACCCGGCCTGCGTCCGACAAGAGTTGAGTCCGAACCCGACAGGCATTTAAATTTTTATGTCCGAACCCGACAAACCCGACAAAACATCCAATGTATATCGCCCCCATGTGTCTGAACCCGAACCGAACCTGAATATAATTTGTAAATATTTGTCCGAACCTGACCCGACCCGTCGGGCTTGGGTCGGGTAGCCACACTCTAGTAGGTGTGTGTATGTAAACTCACTTTGGGTATGTGTGTGTTGAACTCCACCGCTGTGTATGGTGTGTTTGTTAGGGATGATAATATTCACCGATTTGTTTCGGTACATCGGTATGAGCATTGAAGATGCAGTTGCATCGATGGCAAAAGTGTGCATCAGTTAAAAATTTGGATGAAATCGAGATGAATCGTGTTTAAAGTCTCTGAATCGATAAAAACCGATGAATCTTAACCAGTTTACACATTAAAATAAGGTACATGATGTGGCATACTTGAGGCACGAAAAAGGAAAGAAAAGCACTCTGCATCGCACTGCATCGCACTGTGAGGAGTCAAAACATACCGTGGTTGTTTCATATGAATCTTTAATGTATTGTATCGTTGGCAGTGTATCAAGATGTGCATCTTATCGCCTCAGTGATGAAGATGCACATCCTGTGTGTGTGTGTGTGTGTGTGTGTGTGTGTGTGTGTGTTCTCACTTTGGGTACGTGTGGGTTGAACTCCACTGCTCTGTGTATGGCTTCTACCGCGTTCATCTCTGCTGTGCTCAAGCCCCTCCGAGACGCTGCCTCTGGGGAAAACCTGCATAAGAGACAACAAAATGAGACACGTGTGTGTGTGTGTGTGTGTGTGTGTGTGTGTGTGTGTGTGTTAATGAGGTCTCAACTGTTGGTTACAGCACTATATTAGAAAACTGAGGGCACACACATTACGTTCATCTCTCAGAGTGTGTGTGTGTGTGTTTATGAGATCTCTACAATCAGATAAAGGGTTGCATTAGAAAACTGCGAAAACCTGCACTCATCTTTTTATGTACGTGTGTGTGTGTGTGTGTGTGTGTGTGTGTGTGTGTGTGTGTGTGTGTGAGACCCTTGAGACACATTCATTCACTCACTCACCCACACACATAAAAAGTGATACCCACCACAGGTGCTCAGAGCCACAGCTCCCACTGCAAAAGCGAACACTCAAATGCCACGACGTGCGTGCGTGCGTACACACACACACACACACACACACACACACAGCAGCCGATGGCCGCAGGCAAACAGGTATGGTGTGAGCACCTGTGTTATAGGAACACTTGTGTCATTGTGAGAGAGAGAGAAGGGACTAGGCGGACTCACTTGTCAGATACAGCTCTGGCTTTGAGGAGGGCTGCTGTGTAGCATATTGTTGCAGATTTAGGTAAACTAATATCTGTGAATAGAGGAAAGAGACAACACATAGACAACTGTTATGAGAGCAGAATGGTGTGGACACAAAAGGCATAACTACATCTCTATCCCCACATGAAATCTAATCTACAGCCTGGGGAGGGAGAGAGGGCGGACATCAGCTCAGATGGAGCTTGGGGCACTGCACGTGCACAATTCAACCACCAGAGGGAGTGAGTGAGCAGCACAACAGTGGAGGAAATACATCCTTCTGTGTAGCTGTGTTTGTGAGAGAGAGAGAGAGAGAGAGAGAGAGAGAGAGAGAGAGAGAGAGAGAGAGAGAGAGAAAAAAGAAGAGAGAATGTGAGAAAGAGAGAGCGAGAGTGTGTGTGTGTGTGTGTGTGTGTGTGAGAGAGTGAGAGAGAGAGAGCAAGAGAGCCTCACCGTCGTACTTGGCGAGCACTGCCTGTACGTCGGCGTAGTTCTGCAGCTCCAGCAGCGACTCCAGCAGGTTTTCGTGGATATTGAACATACTGAGGAGAGGGAACTCCTTCATTAACTGGAAAACATACAACTGTTGTTACATGTAATACTGCGGGCACGGGCCAGTGCAAAGGAGAACAAAGAGCAAATAGGTGATGAGGTAAACACAAATGTAAACAACAACAAAAACAAGAAAGAAAGACAACAGCCATGACGGATCTCAGTCAACTTCATTCCCATAAACCTTCCTTTCCATATCACCCCCCCCCCCCCCCCCCTATGTAAATAACAAAAATAAAGAAAGAAAGAGAAAAAAAACATGACTTGAATCAACATTTGCTCTGCATGGATCCCCATCCTCTCCATGTAGCTATGCTCCCCCACACACTCCATCTCTACCCTGTCACCAGGGTCTCTTCACTACAGGAATATGTGTCTGTCGAAGCTGAAAAAAGCTGATGCTGTTTTTAATGCAACTCGAACGGATTGATTCTTCAGCTTGGTTTTCTACTGCCGTCACACGGCTGAGAGCTAATACCACAGCTTGAGTGCAAGTGACATTCCCACCACCCACAAGGTAATGTGGCACATTTCTCATTTTAATTTGCCTATCAGACTAAATAACACATGAGCAGCAGATATCAAGGGCTTTTCATATGAAACCATAACAAGGAGAGATGGAGGCTAGGTAGGTAAGTGTGTGTTGTGTGTGGTGTGTGTACAGTATATACACGTGTGTGTGTGTGTGTGTGTGTGTAAGGGTTCACAAACTTTAAAGCAGCACTGTGTGTGTGTGTGTTTGTGTGTACAGTATATACATGTGTGTGTGCGTGTGTGTGTGTGCGTGACAGGCCTGCCAGCCTGATACATACTTACATCTCTCATCATTTTGACTGCTTCCCTCGTCCTCCCAAGCTTTCGGGAGCACATGGCAAGTCTCCTCTTAATGTAAACTAATACATTTGTGTCCCTTCCTAAACAGAGACACAGAGGAGACCAATTGAGGCAGGCCTCTACAGTAGAGGAGCATCACAATCACAAAGCCATAACATTCCTTAACGTGGGTTGTCATCACAACAAGGGCAGTGGTGCACAGGTCTGCATCTGCATCTACTTGGCTCTGAACATCGTGGGGGGGGGGGGGGACTTTTCCACCGACAGAGAATGGGTTCTTGAAGTGGTTCTAGTCAGAATTCTTGGTGCGATCTAGTGAAGTGGCCTGCATTTCCACCGGTTTTGAAATGTGTGTCATCCACAGAGGGTGTTGAATGCACAACCAGTAGTTGTATATAAGTATAAATATATATACTCTTTTGATCCCGTGAGGGAAATTTGGTCTCTGCATTTAACCCAATCCGTGAATTAGTGAAACACTCTCAGCACACAGTGAACACACAGTGAGGTGAAGCACACTAATCCCGGCGCAGTGAGCTGCCTGCAACAACAGCGGCGCTCGGGGAGCAGTGAGGGGTTAGGTGCCTTGCTCAAGGGCACTTCAGCCGTGCCTACTGGTCGGGGGTTCGAATCGGCAACCCTCCGGTTACAAGTCCGAAGCGCTAACCAGTAGGCCACTGGCTGCCCCTTAAGGTTACAAGATGGAGAGATAATGACGAGAGATGTGATGCTGTCAAAACAGTAGAAACAAGACTAGAAACAAGTAGGGGGAGCAGTCAACGGTCAACGGGTTTTTTTCCCGTTAAAGATAATAAGAGTTCTAAACTTTGACGTCACTTGGTGCGCCGCCAGTGGGCGTTGGAATTGATATTTATCAGGCAATAACTGAAATAATCTAAGCCAGGGGTGGGCAACTAATTTCCCCAAGGGGCCACATGACAAACTGGGACTGTTGAGGAGGGCCGGACCCAAAATACCGAACTCAAGTCTGAACTCAATTCTGTTCAATTCTATTCTTGTATAACATCAAGTAAATCATATGGTTTTGTTTACTAGTCGTAAGAACAGATGAAAATGTGAGACGAAAAACAGCAATATTTAATCTATGTCCAGTATTTAATCCTTATTCTCGAAAATGAATTTTTGACATTGACATTTTTTTTCAGTTTTCAAAGACTGATAAAAGTACTACAATATCTATATAATTAGGCTAGGTCATGACAATGTGAAGGAGTCAGTACAACCGATAGGCCTGTGCCACCATTTCATCAACACTCAGCAATATTTCATCATTAAATCATTACCATCATTAAATTAACTCTATGCAGAATTAGACTACGAAAATGTGGAGCAGACAATAGTAGGCTGTCATTAGTTAATCAACATGCACAAAGAAAACTATTTAAAAAATGTAGGCTAACTTTATGCACATAACTGGTCAACTCGCTCTGTGTGTTGAGCCGGCTGCTTCAAGCAACCTGTGGATAGTAGCATCATACTAGTTATCCGATTGTAAACTGTCTAACTGCCAGTAATGTTTTGAAATGAACACTTCGTATCGCCAACAAGCAGCAGTAGGAGTACGTTCTAACAACCTTTGCGGTGGTGAGCGACGCAGACATAAGAGACACAAAACTTTGAAAGGTTTACGGCGACGTAAAGGCAACTGCATTGTGTCGACGCAGAAGCATCAATTCTATTCACCAGCACATCAGTGAGGGTGTTTACCTCGTATGGCGTATCTCTATGCTAGGCTCTTGACTTTGTTCTTTCACGGACCTTACACGGGCCAGTCAGGGAAAGCCCACGGGCCGGATGTGGCCCGCGGGCCGTATGTTGCCCATGTATGATCTAAGCTGTGTAATGCCAGTGAACGTCAGTTTGTTTACTTTATTTTGGACCAACTTTTCAGGCGGTTTAAAATGCTCAAACATTTGAGAGAGAGTCAAAATTTGCTATAAATAGTTAAAAATGTGTGCAAATCAGTATGGAGCCCCTTCCTCTGTTGGTGAAAAGGCCTATGCGAGTATTCAAACCTTAGGCAAATAGCTTAGGTCTACCTGTAACACATCTCTCACATCACCACTTTCAGTGAGAGTTTCTGTGAAGAATGTAGAGTCTAAAATGCAGTTAAAAATATCAGGTGAAAGTATGTAGCCACAGCTACACATTCAGACAGCATATATATTTCGGGAACAATGGCACTCTCATTCCTTGGGATCCTGGCATTCCGGCCAGTCCCTTCTGTCTATTTGGGAACAGCTGGAACTCTC